>NC_051213.1:22242447-22542447 GCF_015220715.1 Pygocentrus nattereri
CCTTCATATATTGTCATCTCCAGCCTGCACCAAATCACAGCTTCTTGCAAGTCTTTTCCTTCTTGTCTTTATCTCTCTTATGTTTCCCTTTTTTCCCCTCTTCCTTTCTCTACACATGCTCTGTTCTTCTCGCAGACATGTGGTGCTGTGAAGATATACATACAACTGAGCAACCTTTCTCACCCTCACCTCTTCATCATTTCTAAACCAACATCTCTGATCCGTTTCCTCTTCCACATGCTGGCCATGCTGCATGAGTCTATGCTAAATACCAAAATCAACATATCTGACATTTACAAACATAATGGTAACATTGCCTTACATCAGCAATCTGGAAAGTGAATATAGAACGGCCTAAACTGACCATTACACAGTGGTCAAATTCAATCAAACCAGTCTGGGGGACAGAGCACAGTCATTAACCAAACAAGGTATTTACCAATCTCATTCAAAGAAAATAACTCTGTATGCTGAGGTTACAAGGTAAGTCCCTTATGTTCTAGGCGTTACAGTTTCTGGGTCAACTTACTCTTCATTGTGACATTATTAACAAAGCAGAATTGTCCTTTTGCAAATATATTACCGCATTCTCATTGCTTTTAATCATTTTCACACACTTTTACAGGACAATGAACACAGATACCATGCAAAAAATAAAAGTTTCTGCTAACTCAGAAATCAGTTATCATCAGTCGCTGATGTAATCATCGATAAAAGAGTTTAGACAAGTGTATATCAAATGAGATAGAGGTAGGACTGTCATTACATAAAACTGATTTACACAATGATAGACATACCAACTGAGATGAAACATCCAGACAATGGATTCTACCAGACAGAATTTAAACTGTACCATACTATATAAGGATGTATAATAGATTAGGCTACTGTTGCACTTACTTATTGAGGTTTGTAAAGACTTACTACAGTGTGTTGACAGAACGTGGAAGAAAGGTCCAACCTATCATAGACAGGATCATGACTGATGATCTGGTTTATAATTTGTTTGTCTGACTTTCACCAAACATTTCTGTATGTAAGGCTTTCTTTGTGCCCCTTTGATACAGTCTAACCCTTGACTGATGTATACTCAGGCATAGGGTTTGTTGCCCTCCACCAAATGATATTTTCATTTCTGAATATTCAGATAAAATCTTTTTTCTAAATGTAACTGAAGTACAGTATTAACAGATAGTAAAGCCTTGACATATAGCACTAATTAAGGCTTAAACCTGTGAGACTGAAACCTGTTTTTTGTGAGGGGTTTGGTCAGTGTATTTTGAGTGATTGAAGGAATTTCTGCTTTTAATTTGTGTTTAGTGTTCTACGGAAGTTTGACTTTTCTGAAAAAAAAAATGTTACTTTGGTCAGCAAGTCTCTGTTTAGCATTGTGTGTTAACCGTTTTGAAAATATGACTTCTGAATAGCACACAGTGTATATGACTAAGACCCCCTCTACTTACTTTCCTCTTTAAGCATTACAGCAAAAATATATTGCAAGTATCTGTTTAACAGCTAGAACCTGTTCGGTATTTCAGTGTAGTTTATTTTAACTGATTACTGACTACTTACTATTATTTTACACAAAATAATTATACAGTACTTTGTAGTTTGTATCACACACTTGGTCAGTTAATATCTGATAAGCAATTTAATTTAATTAAACTGTCTTGGAACCTTACCATTATGTTACCCAAAATAATTACCTAGTACTGTGTAGTTTTTATCTCACAATTCCCCAGTAATACAACTTGGGAGACAGCATTGTTTAAGCAGTGTAAGAAAATAGTGTTTAAAAACAGATTTGAGGGCTCAGATGATCAGAGATCAAAAAAAAAAAGAAGAAAGAAAATAAAATAACTAGCCAGATTCATTTTCACAGCACCATGGGACCTAACAGGTGCAACAGCAACACAAGAGCAATGATGGGCATTGCTTCATTGTCTCATCTGCCTGTTTCCTGGCAAATCCACACACATGAAGAGTTAATTCAAGGCCCTACTGACCTCTCAGCCTATAACTGTCCAAACATGCACCAGATCCCACCCACATAACACCAGCCCTGACCCACTTCCTGCCCCCATGCCCCCCCCATGCCATACGCCATTACAACTGCCTCCCTCTCACACACACATGCACACATCACACACACACACTCACACACACGGGCACATACACATAATCAATCAAAGCATGCCATTAGATAAACAAGTTCACCATTTCAAGCCCATTCCAAATGTACTCCCTCCTAATTCCTCTTTTCTGAAGTTTTTTTTGTTTTATTTTCTTTTACTCCCCTCCCACCTCCACTTGGCCTTTCTCTCTAAATCAGTTGCAAGCCTTGGAGAATGACTTCACTAAGCTGATTGCTGAGGGGAGGGAAACAAATTAACATTGGGCAACTGCATGCTGCCCTTTTTGGGTCGCGGTCTTCCTTGCGTAATGGAGAGCGTTCATTCCCAAAATACCTTCGCTTCCCCCTAGACCCAACCACTTCACCCCAGTCACCCATTTTGCGCTTAATCGAGAAGGCCTTTTTTCAGAAGCTGCTACTGCATTCATCTAATTATTTATTTAGTCCGGAGCTGAACAATGTGGCCAAGCATGTATCAGTCAAAGGGCGAGGGGGGGGGTGTATTGCATGTGAGCAACTCTACAGATGTGAGAGTGTGTGCGTAGAGTGGGAGTGCACTAATGGACACACACTTGATGTGAAGTGTAGAGAGTAGCTGAGGAGTCTTCAGTCCTCCTTCTCCATATTCCTCCCTGCCTCTTTTTCTACCTTTTTCATATATTTTGAGCCCAACAGTTGGTGGATACCTGCTCATCCAATGTTTTTTGTTTGTTGAATGAATAAGGCGTTTATCCCTGCCTCTACACTTCAGGGAAGGTTTTAAAGTAGATGTTGGAGCATTGCTGTAATGACTTGATTGCACTGAGCCACAAGAGCTCCAAAGATGTTGTTGGTAGCATGATGTGATGGGGTGGAAACCTAGCTAATGGTCTAATGCAAAAAAGACTTTCACAGCTCTATTGTCCAATGTTGTGGAGTTTTACACCTCTTTCTGATGTTTGGCTTGGCAAATGGTGACCATAGGCTCGCGTGCAGGTGCTCCAGAGCATCCAAAGAATGGGTGCACATTAAGCTAGATTGACTAATTAGAAAGGGCATTTGGACATTTTTAGACTCTCCTTCTTTTTCTCCACAATTCTCCTCTCTCACAACAACAACTAAAAATTTGGTGGGATCAGTCAGCCGCCCAAGCCAGTACCCTGCTCTGATACCATAGTCCCCTCTAGGCAGAGTGGAGATGGAGGCCAAGCAGCAGAGATGGCCACCAGCTCTGACCTTTTGTCAAGCTCAGAGAGCCACAGGACAGCAGCAGAGATCAGCCAACTTCCCTCAGCCTGCAGCATACACTGCTGCTCACTGTCACACACTGCTCTGCCCGTGCCACCAACACCCCAGATCAAGACATCAACTAGAGCAAGTCTCTGGGGTACAGAAAGAAAGAGAGAGAGAGAGACAGACAGACAGAGAGGAAGAGAGTGGAAGACTCCACACTCCTTGTCAGGAGCCATAAACACGCCAAACTGAGTGTTGCTGTCCGTAAACGTCACTCATGAAGAGAGGTGTTAGCACAGTGAGACAGTAGCAGCACTACAAGGTGCAGGGGTTGAGAGAGCTAGTGCACCAAGCAGCACGCAATGATGGAGAGAACGCGAGACAGAGAAAGAGAGCAAGCGAGAAAGAGAGAGAGAAAGATGGATGAGTCAGGGATTTATAGATTCTCCAAGTGTGCAGACATAGCAAGGTGAATGCTGAACAAGAGAGGGTGAGGGAGTGAAAGAGAGAGAGGCATATTTGGAGCCTGAAAAGAAGTGTGAGGGGGGAGAAAAAGCACAAGAGAATTGCAAGCAGGAGAAAGAGAGGGAGAAGAGGGAGCAGGGAGATGAATAGAGGTAGAGACAGACAGGCTAGGTTTATGTGGGGCTATCTGCCGGCGCGGAGTTCAGCGTTCGCATGGGTAGAATACTAAACACACGGGCTCTAGTCCTGACCTACTTTAATCAAGTTGACACACAAATCCACTTAGGATTGCCACATCTCACCCATCCGAGTCACCGCCATCTCCCCCAGCACCTCTGCCGTCACCCTGGTCCAGACTGATCTACTGTCTGAGCAACATGCTCCTGCAACATAGTGACCCCATTAAAGCCTTAATGTGCCAAACCCTGCAAAATACTGAAATCCAGGTAATTCCATTGTATTACACCTCCTCTGCCAAAAGTTGCCTCATTCCCACATTGACTCCTATCATATTCATTCAAAGCCCTTACTAAATACTGACCACATGCCACATCCTCAAACCACAGTCTAGCTAAATATTGCTCCTCAAGCACATCTGCGCAACAAAGTAACCCACAAAATACTGATAATAACTAGCTTAGGAAATAAGATTTGGAACTCATTTAAGGACAAGGACATTTTAGGGAATGCTAGTCATCAAAATAGCACATCTTAGTATAGATGTTTTTGGATTTTTTTTTTATATTCAGCATTTGGACACATTTTTTACTGCCTACTATGATGAGCAACCATGATAGAAATCTGAATGTTCAGTCAATGCTTGGCTCAGCCAGAAGAGAGAACAGGTTGTGAAAAAGACAATTCAGCACCAGAATCTAGTTTTGGGTTTTCATCCAATTATTAGTGTCATAGCATAACCTTTAACCTCACCTCTCAGACCTTTGTAAGATGAAGAACATCCATCCATCCATCCATTTTCTAAGCCGCCTCTCCGTCAGGGCCGCGGCGAGATGAAGAACAAATGTTCTTAAATTTAATGTACTTTCATGTAATGGCATGCTTTCCATGTACATTTCAACCAATTGTATTGTTCAAAGACATGAAGGGCAGTTAGCATTTTCCTAAGATGTAAGGTCTTTGTATCTATACACCATGAGAGAAAGCACATATATTAGTTTTTGTTAAGGACAGGAGTAGGGCTTGGTGTTAAAATTAAATATTTTTATAGAACCCATCTAATGACATTAATACTACTAATGTCATTCACGACATTCAATACCAAATTTCAACATCTAAGTGGTCAGTAGAAAAAAAAAAAAAAAATCAGGCATGCTCCAAAATCTAAACTGATGGACTTCAGATTTGCTGTCTAAATCATATTCTGTGCATGTGTTACTACTGTTCCATTGTGGTCAATAAAACTTTCAGTTTGGAATTTAAAAGAAGATATTGGCAAAAAAAAAAGTATTGTTCAGTAATCAGTATTGAAGTCAAGCTATCTCAATTAATAAGTGCATCAAATTTTATAAAAGACAGAAGTATCTGAGCCATAACAGTCTAGGATCAGCCAGGAATTCTCCTATACCTTTATTTCTATTTGTCCTCCAAAATACTAAATTCATATCTCCCACTCAAGAATGAGATGAAGATATAGTAAGGTACAGTATAGTATGAGTTGAAGCAGTTCTAATAAGAACCCTAGCCAAAATGTCCTCCCTTGGCCTCTTCTCTACTCTAGAGCCTGACATTGAGATGTCACACTTCATATTCCTCTCCCACTCCTGCACCTGCAGCCCAGGGTCTCAGCACAAGCACTGCTTCTGGGTCAGTTAGGCTGTTAGAGCATATGATGACTGAAGCCAGCAGAAGCACAGTTAAAACTGACCCTGGATAGGCACTTGTGCTCTGGGATTTCTGTATGAATACAGGCCCAGAGCTGCACCTCACATAACCCTAGAGTCTGCATAGCCCTCCCAAGCCTGTCAGTGTGTGTCAGCTGGCACGAGAGAATGGAGAGCAGCATGAGATACAGCACTCTCCGAGGCATACATCACCTCAGGCCCCTCACAAGACACATTACCAGCCATCAATCAGCACTCACCAGCAGCCTACGAGCGAAAGCTGTGTTTCTGCATCTGAATCAATCCACACATATCTCAGCACGCTCCTGAAAGCGTGCTGTTGAGCTGCTACGATCTGCTCCCCAATTCTTGGATTTCCACATTCTTTCACTGACATACTAGAGTTCATGCAAGCATTATCATGGTGATAATTAGCCAGAACCTAATTGGTGACGCACAGAGGGAAGCACAATCATTTTCTGCTGTGTGGAATCTGACTTATGGTACAATCCCAACCATTATGATTAAACTTGGAATGCCCTTGGGTTTAGCGGTGGCATTTAGTGGCAGTTGCACAATGTCTGAGGCAGAAGAATGCAGTGGAGGAAAAAAGATTATGGATTTTCATGGCATGTAATTGCACAAGCTCACGTGAGTTGTTGGACTGATTAGCATCTTGTGGGAGCTTGGGAAAAGAAGAATGGAGTCATTTCATCATTTCATCTCTGCAGGGAGACAAGTCCAGAAACAAGCTGTGATTACTTCAAATACTCAAATTGAAACACAAACTTATGACAGATATTCAGAAATATACTGCATGTTACATGTGCAGGCCTGAGCTGTGAGACAGGGAGCGCCATGCTGGAGGGAGCATTCTCCATGGTGCAAAGGCAGTTTTCTATGGTTTCCACGTGAACTATATTGTGACATATGCATGAGAACATGCCAGGGATTAACATACAATGCTGTAAGTAATTAGATATGAACACAGTTGCTGTCTCGGTTCTCTAACTCATTCTAACAACACATTATAAAATAAAGCACAGAATGTTAATGATATGTATATCAAGACTGAGTGAACCACATAGGAATCACATTTACATAAACCCCATTTCAGGGACGATAAGTAATTGGACAGTCACTGTGAGTCTAAAAAAAATCCCAAACACTAGTTCAATATCAGCAGTTTGGAACACTGTTAAGAACAAGAATGCATCAGTGAGATCAGCCATGCCAAAAAGTCTGGTAAACTAAAGAACAGAAAAATTGAGGATGATGGAAGAATACTTTCAAACATGAAGAAAAAAAATACTCCACAGATCAAGAAATCACTCTCTAGCATGTACACAAGGATGTGTAAAGGTCTTTCTACAAGAAACAAATCTCTGGGACGTACCAAGAACAGAAAGTCCACAGTGTTATAGTTAGCTAAAAGGTATTTGAAATGCCCATATAGTTCTGGAGCAAAGTGTTATGGACAGATAAGATGTGAAGAGGGTGTGAAGATTAGTAAAATGCACATGCAGAACTGTCAATAAAACTATTTGGCTTACTTGCCTTTATTAATAATGTGATGTAAGCATTACAGTAAATTCTGAGTTGTACAGGAGCATCAAAACAGCTTAGATATAACCAAATTTCTCAAAACTCACCGGGTACCAAGACAAGGACACACACTACTAAATCAATGTTTTTCAGGGCTTACTGAGGACAAGACTGGAGGAAAAATAACCAACAAAAAGACTTTATTATAGACAGTGACAGGGAAGACACCTGGCATCTTGTGATTTCAAAAACAGGTTGTAAATATAGGAAGTATGTCATTGTCCCATTACTCATGGTCTCCTGAAATCAGGGTCCATGCATAAAATGATTTTATTTGGTTCACCCAATGTACATGTAAATACCTTGCACTTTACCCTCAAAGTCATTATATGTTTCAGTGCATTGTGCTCGAGTTCAGGCCAAAGCCACAAAGACTGTCAAGCTGTCCAATTACTTATGGATTGAACTGCATATGTGTATATAAATAGGAGAGAGAGATATAGAGAGAGAAAAAGTGGGAGAGAGAGATAGACAGAGAGAGAAAAAGTGGGAGGGGGGGGGGGGGGGAGAGGGAGCACAGCGTGACTACAGACTGCCTGAGTGGAGCAGGCTGCCTGCAATTAAGGTGAAATCAGGGAGAAATCTGCACTGCCTTGATAATGAGCCTCGTCTGAATTATTAACGAGAGTTATTCCCCCAGGACCCAGTCTCCCACTGAGCCCATCAACACACACACACACACACACACACACACACCGTGCCTCTGTCTCACAAACACATAGGCATGCGCATTAGCACAACCAATGGACTCACAAACACACACACACACACACACATACACACACACACACACACAAAACACAAAACCCTCAAGATCTGCAGAATACAAGTGCACAAGCATGTACATAAGCACACAAAAAGAAACCTTCAGGACCCACTGAATAGAAGGGCATAAACAAATCAGAGACCATTTTTGGCCAATGTTGAAGACAAAAGCATGTGCCAACAATGAAAGAGCTAAGAATGAGCAACAACCAAACTCATGTCAGTGATCCACAGAGACTCTTACAAACAACTGTCAACTCCACATACAATCAGAATGAAATACATGCAGTGTGACCTTGTGTTTAAAAAATTATACACTACAATGGAAAGACAAACCCAGTACCACACATCCTTCATGTAGGCTGCTGCCTTTATAGCCCTCTTATTTGTCTTTCACGTGCAATTTTTCATGGCTCCTTAGAAAAAGCACTCGCTCCATTTTGTGTAGATTCATGTACACAAATTTCACAAAAATGCGGTGATTCACAAAATTTAAAAGTAGCACCCAGCAGTCTGAAAATATTCTGAGGAGTATATAAAGCCTTTATTGAGTGGAGCATAATTTTCAAGACCTTCAGAGGCAGAACAGTCTGTCCTTGGTGATGGTCCAGTTGAATACATTTCCTGAGCGCCTTTATGATGCCTGCCTGTAGAGACTTTTTAGAGGGCCCGGTTTACTGATGGTCAGAAGGTTAAGAAAGATCTATTTCAAGGACATGGCCACCTCTTATGAAATCAGGCTTATTCAAGCATTTTAAATCATGGTGCTCTGATTGATGGTCTGGATAACTTTGGGCCGATCTCTCCAAACCGCTCTGAACCGCCACGGAATTTCCTCCCTGTCCCTTCTGTGACTGCACATCCCGCTCGAGTGATCTGTATAAACAAAAGCCCGTCTGTGTGTGAGCAGAGGACACAGGCACAGCTTTGGAAAAATAGCGTTAAGCACTGAGAGGCAAGCTGCACCCAAGGCCTACACTTATGGGTCTGCGGGTCCTGCACACCTCAAGGGCCTGCTTACAACCATCTGGTTGGCTTGCTCCACCACATTCTTTTATTTGTTGGTCTCTTGGAATTTACACACAAAGGAGTAATTGAACTTCTCACACATTATAACACTTCATATGCTGCAAAGACAACAACACCTATTCCACCATCAGCACCCTCTCCCAACGCTGGTTTAGACTACTTTGTATTTCTGCTCCATCGCAGCTTCTCCCTCTTGCTGTTAGCATGGATGCTCTGTAGCCTTGGCATGGACATCTACTACTCCTCCCACTATGCGCTCATAAACTCCTGGAACACCAAGTCCCATCAAAAGAGCCAGAAAAAGAGCACCAAAGCTAAGGACACACACCAAAACACCATGACACATGGTGGCTTTGAGCCAATGTGTGAGTCAAGCTTCAGAAAGTCAGAAGAAAAAAAAAAAAAAAACAGTCTGGTCTATGAGAAAACAAGAGCAAAAGATGACATAAATCTAGATCAGACTGTTCTATAGGGACATGATCAGTGGCAAAGACTGAGACTCCAGTGTAGGCATGTCTTTTTTGGGGGGGGAGGTGGTCACAGAATCAGAGAAGGAAAGATGTGCTATGGGATCTATGCAAGAATGAAGGAGGAAGCAGCAAAACATTCCACCTCTGCAACTGATTCATGTAGTGGCATGAGGCGCCAAGCTAGCAGCAGAAGACAAAAACTGGCCTCTCCTGCATTCTACAGGAATTTGTGCTTTGCAAATCATTTTTCTTCACAACTTTTGCAGAAAGATTTGTTCCCTCAAATTCTCACTCAGTCAATCTCCACCAGGTGGACAAGCATTTAAGAGTAAAAGTTATAATTGACACATCAAGACTTTGAAATCAACTTCAGACAGAGATAAACTCTTAGGTAAGCAAGAACAAACTCTGAGAACAGTCCTCAGTACCCTCCAGATGATGCACATTTTTGCTCCAACTTAACACAAAAGACATAAAAGATAAAACAAAGGGCAAAAATGTGAATGATAATGTCCTGATGAGGACAGACCTAGTCAAATCAGTCAGATCAATTATAAATGAGCAAGTCAAATATCAGGCAAATCTATCACCGTAAAGAACAAGGATTTCTGTCAGAATTTGATTTGAGCAGATTCCACCTCTGGCTGGAGCAGTGTTGCAATAATCATGGCTAAGCAACATCCTGTGTAATCTGTGGAGGAAGTGTGGCTTTAAAAGCAAGGGAGGAGGAAATGTGAAGCCATGTGGTGTGTGACCAGTGGCATGGACAGTCCAATGCTGTTACTCCTTGAGCAAGGTTCTTAACCTCCAGACCCCTTCCCAAAGCCCCAGCTGAGCTAGATTATACAGAAGATGTGAAATCTAAAGCAGTAAAGCTCACGCTGGATATATGGTCCAGTGAAAGGCACAAACAGTCCAGGCAAAAGGCATGAGGGAAGGAACTGGCGCAGAGTTGAGACCCAGTGGTGTCACAATGTATGTACTTACACTCAGCAGAAAAGGTATTTGTGTTTCTCACTGCGTTGCCTCACTTTCCAAGCTCACAAGCCCTCACTAGTAATGATAAAATATGAATCAGACAAGGCTTTGGGTGACTTCCTATCTCCTGTCCTTAAAAGAGCTCTTTCTAGTGCTCAGAGATTCACTCACACACACACACACGCACACAGACATGTAACCACTTCAGACTGCCAAATGAGCCCATTCACAAGGACTCTTATAAAGAGTTTTTAAAGTGCTACACCTTGAATCCAAGAACGTCAGGATGTGGCATACAGAAACAGTAAAAACATCTGCCTAAACAACAGTGGCATAGCTCTGTATGTCAAATTGTGAATATTTAGCATTTTTTAAACTGTGTTCCATAAGATTTAAGGCTTCCAGGACCACATTGTATTTGTCTCTCTTGTTCCATGCCTGTGTTCCCTTTCAGCTCTTCCCTCTCTTTGACTTTCTCTCTTTCCCTCTCTGTCTTTCTCACTCTCATTCCGGTGGCCTGTATGCAGTGGCAGGCGGCTGACCCTTTGCCCTGCTGGCCTGTGCTCTTACCTAAAGACACGTTATAAATAACGCTCTCGTCACTTCAGATTAGAGCGTCTGACTGACTGCCTGGCACCCGCTCTGACCTGCCTCGCAATCCCCTGGCATCAGAGCACCAGCGGTCACACACTCACGCACTCCATCTCTCACTCGCTCTCCCTCCCACACACACAAACACACCCACCCTTCACTCTTTAAGATCCACATAGAGCCACAATAGTATAGTCATAAGGAAACAATTTCAGATATGTGAAAAAGGAATGAGCATATTGCCCACTACAGCAAAGTCATCATCTGATTTGACTGCTCATCTTCCATCCTAAAATAAAATAAATAATTGTAATTTTAACAACCTAATATAGCACATATATTATGTACATCTACTGTAGCCTTTTAAAATTAACTGGAGTAAATGTGAAGAAAAAAGACCAGGACTTCATTTCCTGGTGCCAATAAAACAAAAGAAAAAAAAAAACAATATGAAAAGACCTCTCCATACTCTACACAGACATATACCATTTCATATTTACTACTGCAAAGCTGGAGAAGCTTAAAGAACTGTAAAAAAATGTGAGTACATACGAACAATACAGCCAGAAAATGCTGTTGGCATAATGTCTATATTATCTTGGTGTAAACTGTTAGCTAGCTAGCCATGTTAAAACAGCTGATTCCAATAAACTTCCATCAATTAGATGTAACCCTGATTGAATGACAAAAATACTGCAGCCAATCTGTTTTAACAGTGTGATCTTTCAAACACATACAAAATGAAATATGGTTCACCTAAATTTTTGCAAAAGCTTTTCCAAACTTGCAACCATGGCTTTGAAAGTACTTATTTGTGGGAAGAACATGGATAGGTCAATTTTTTGCAGGCCAATTCTGTTTTGCAGGCCGCCCACCAGGGGGCGGCCTGCAAAACAGTTATATATAAAAGATTAGCCTTTCCCAACTGCAGTCAAGTTGTTCACTCAGTGTACTGTTTTCTTGAGCTCGCACAACTAATTTAGATCAAAAAGGCTTCAGTGGCAGCCAATGACATGATGAGAAGTGCAGCGAGAGTACAATACAGTGCAGACGGGTTATAGGACTGAAGCAGGGGGAAAAAAAAAACAAAAATCTATCAGAAGCAGAGAAGAGAAAATGAAACAAAGAACAATTTAAGCTAAAAGATAAAGGTTGTAAGTGTAACAGTAAATAAAGAAATATTCATCTGGAAGTGTAAAAATTGTAGCTAGCTTAGACAATATGAATCTATAGAAACCATTTATATTATTCTATTATTACAGAACACATAGTTACTTAGGGCATTGTTTTCTTGACATTAGTTTGTAATACTACAGAAGGTTCCGATAGCTAGCTACTTTACGACTTTAAGAGGCAAAAACTCCTATTTCAGCTCCTTTTTTTGCTTCTGTAATGAAAAACCTAAATGTATTCAAAAGTTTGCTAATGTTACTGAATGTCCATAATGACAAGATGGTGTATTTTAGTAAACTAGCTCAAACTGAGAGACAACAGCATGAAAAGAACTAGCTATCCTAAACTTAGCATAGTGGGTTCATATGTGAGTATTACTATTACCGATGAAAGCATTTACTGCTAACGTAGTTACACTGAAACATTAAAACATATATGATGCAGAAGGACATATGTCCAAAGAAATCTCTTAAACCGGGTGTATTTCCCAAAATGTTATTAATTTCATATTTAATTTTGCTTTTTCCATATACTACACAGGAAGCTGCTATTACTTTTATATATAAATGTGTTTTATTTATTAACACTGTCCAATGCTCTGGGTTTTCACAGTTCTTAGAAACAAATAGGTATTAATAGCTACTTACTACTTACTGCCGCTGTCTAAGACTGCGGGAGCGCTCACTCCATCTAATAGAATAATCCAGAAGCTTAATAGACTATCTGCTCTCAGAAGAGATTACTGTGCTGCTATTTACAGGCTGCTTTTTTTTAGCATTCCTCTGTGAACTTATGACCCCCTCAAAACCAAACTGTACTTAATTTTGTTATTCAGTTGTTTCATTTATAATAATGTAAATAAACAATAAATCCTTGCTGCCTCTCACACAACCATCCCCAGTGCTAACCAAACCTGACTGGCAATAGAGGGAGTCCAAGGACTAATTTGCTAGTTATTAAGCAAGACAGATAACCACTGTTGAGTCACCAACAAGCTATTCATCCAGCAAGCCTTGCAGGGGGGGTAGGGGGGTGTCACTCAAGACCATTGACATGTCCTGAGACCTTACTCAACTGAAACCACACTAAAGTACAATATTCAAATGCCTAGAACCTCTTATAAATTATCTTCTTTAAGGACTATCGGTTTGAATGACTTCTGCTGTCTGCAGCCTATATGACTGTATGCATATGTTTTTGAGACGGCAGGGTTTTACATTGTGTTTATATTGTGTCTGTCGGAAATGGGGTCAGAGCTATAACCGAGCATGAGCGTGCTTTTAAAAGCATGCCTAATCACCTTCATTACCTGGGTTAAGGCTGTGTCTGGACAGGCTCTGAAAATAGCTGCTGCACTACTAGACTAGAAGTGCTCGTGTCAAACCCCTTAATTTGCCCTTACGTAAGCCTGAACTGGGACACTTGCGCTAAAGATATGGGAGCCATCCTGTGGTTGAGCAGCACAGTATCTTGTCACAGTGAAGGGATAATGGAGCTCAGACACCTGTAGACACACCTCAGCAGTGCTTGCTTAAATGAGGCGGCCTTACGTCAGGTCCAAGTGACTAGGCCTGGGGAAACTGAGGCTCTATTGAGCACTTATGGGCTTGTTTTTATGCTCTGCCCTTCTTTACACAGCCCACAAAGTGGTGAGCCGCAGTGCTGTGGTCATGGTGGGGTCTTCAATGTGCATTTGTCTCCCATCAGTGGACATTTTCAGAATAGTCTAACAAACAATACTGACATTGAGTAAAAAGAGACAGTGTGTAAGTCTGGCCTCGTATCACCGTCTCTTACTCAGTAACGGAACAGCTAAATATGTCTACACATAACAACCCAAAACAGTGCCCTGACAGCAGAACTCTTCAAGCTTTCCACCAAACATTCATTTTCAGAAATCCTAAAGGCTGAACAGCTGCAAGACAGAGCAAGTCCATATGTGTGTGATCCTGGCCCACCCTAGGGATAAAGCACAAGAGTGTGGGCCAGACATGTGGAGTATTCAGGAGATCTAGTGAGTCAGTTCTTAATGTAAAGATGAGATCAGGAACAGTTTATGTGATAATTCGTAATAAATAAAAGAGACCCTGCAATATCGTATCAAGTACAATTTTGTAAAAAGCAACCAAGAACAGGCAAAACACTTATAAAAACCCTAAGGAAGTGGACTATAGGGATAATCCAGATGGCAGTGTGATGTGCTTCAACAGGTGTGAAAGGAGAAATGAAAATTTAAAACTGTGCCATTTTTTATGTTTTATTGTGTATAATACCACAAAGCACACACACACACACACACATATATATATATATATATATATATATATATATATATATATATATATATATATATATATATATAGAGAGAGAGAGAGAGAGAGAGAGAGAAAGAGAGAGAGAGAGAGAGAGTTATGTGTTAATGTTGTACACAATAACATTAAAGGAGGCATAGGCTTAATTTCACTACTCATTTGGGGATACAGGAAACAAAAGAGAAACATCATGGACTGGAACTTAATTCTGATTTTTTCATATAATTCATTGGGCATAATAATAATTATTAAATACTATTATTATTTGATAGATTGAAGGCCCTTTAGGACCTCTGAAACAAGTGAACCACACAATGTGCTGTAGAGAACATGTGATTTACAATTAACAAATGAGCAGTAGTCTATAGTGATGTCTGCAAATGGGATGGGGGGTGATCTATAAAAGATTTGAACAATGTCAGCTGAGTTGTAGTTGTGGAATTAGATCTGTAGAAAAGACTGGTCCACTGTAGCCCCTCTAAACAGTCAGAAAACTCATTCATCCTTAGTTTAAGCTTACTCTAGCCAGTCTCAAACACACTGACAAACTACTGTTTTAAGCTCTCCCTGAATCATTCTTGTTCACTGTATTACAAAAATAAATTCACTTCTTTAATTTTGGCCAATAATGTGGACACATCCCATTTCTAAACTTCCCTCGACATATTATCATGCCTGAGGTGTCAATAAAAGATATTATCCTGTCAGTGGACTAATGGGCTGCAATGATGGCTATCGAATGCAGCACCATATATAATGCCCGTGCAGGACAAATCCAAACCCAAGCCTTCAAATACCGCAAAAGGAGTATAAGAATAGATGCGGATTGCATTGTAAAACCAATTCATGCGCTTATAAGCCAAGTCGCTCAAAGATTAAAGTGAAGCATGTGTGCACGTGCGCACTACCTTCCAGCCGGCCGAGCTGTTGCTGTCTCCTTTATCCTTGAAATAAGGGACGTAGCGAACCATCCAGTCGTAGATCTGAGACAGGGTGAGTCTTTTTTCAGGCGTGCTCTCGATGGCACGTGTGATCAGGTCCGCGTAGGACAGGTTGCCCCACGCGTTACGCCGGGACGACTTGGCTTTGCGCAGCTGTCCGGCCACGTCCAGGCCGGGCGCACAGGGCAGCGCTTCGCGGCAAGAAGACGCGCTGTCCGGTTCCGCCTTGACCAGCAGCTCCGCTCCTTCGGGGAAGGCGTCTGGACGGGGCAGCGGCCATGTGCAGGAGCGAGGCCGGCTCTGGGGCTCCAGGTCCGTGTCAGCGTCAACCTGATGCGCCTCCAGCTCGTCGTCCTCCATCATCATCATCTGCGCTTCGATAAGAAAGGGGCGTGCTGGGCGAGAAGTCGGCGTGATTCCGGGAGGTGATGGTGGAGGTGCTCTCAGAAGAAAAAAAAGCCTTACCTGACCGAGCTCTGTGTGCTTTTAGGCAGGAGGAGTGCAGCAGATCATGCTGAACACGCACAGCTGACGGTCTTCACCATCCAACGTGGAAAAACGATCGCTGCCTCCAATGACACAATGTTGGACAATCCATCTCTGCTCAGATTAAACGCGCTTTTGGAAACGTTAAAGACATCCCCCAAACATGCTGGGTCCAAATGAAGCGGGCTTTTGACTGATCGCGCTTTTGATTAAGCCGGCTGCAGCAACAGATGATATCTCAACAACCCAGCATGCCGTGCACTGCCTGCGCTCGGAAAACTCCCATCGTCGCAATGGAAAACGGCAAAAGTGGTGAAAAAACTCCTCACTGAAGCGTGTTATACGTCCATGAAAACGGCGCGAAATCCCTCTTTAGAAGAAAAAGAAGCTTGAAGTCTGGAGAGCAGAGCACACAGTCACTCGGTCATTGCCAGCCTGCTGATGTATGGTGACCGCTTCAGCAGCTGGAGTCAAGAGAAATCCGCCCCTATCGCGTCCTTCACACCTTTCTCACGGAGTATAGTGTATTTGATCCATCTCCACCTGCAGCATGCCCGGCTCCTCTCTCTCTCTCGCTGAGCTCCTTTTTCATGCTCCGCTACGCTCGGCCCTCTCGCCGGTTGTAACGTGATGACGCGGGCTAGAGAAACGCAGCTCGCACGTGATTGGTCCGAGACGAGAAAGGGATTCACTTCAGCTCGTGCTCAATGAGGACATGCTGTGGCTCTGCTGCGATGGAGAACGTCTACCCAGCCGCTTTCGCTCTCAACAACAGAGATCTTTCCACCGGTGCTGCTCGCCTGCGTGTGGGAAATGAGCACTGGACAGAAACCAGGCGTTTAACAGTGATTTCGGTCATGATCCTCATGACTGTATACCAGAACACTTGTGTCTCCTGTGCGAAGACTTCAGAGTAAGCTACTCCAGTCTCGAGACTGAGCGAAGTGCCCAAAGCTTTGAACCATCAAGTTCTGGGAAACACTACCTTTCTGATGCCCTAGAATATTCTCCAAAGATTTCCAGACACCCCTTTCAATTAGTCAATTCAGCTACTTAAATGTGCACCAAATACACTTGCGCACAGCCATAGAAAAGCCTTTGAAAAGCATAGAAAAGCATTGCCAAAAGAAGAGGATGCTCTGGAGCAGCTGCACATGAGCAACACATCATGCCCAGTACCTAAAGGGCTATAAAGCCACCAGCACCGAGTTATGAAGCAGTGAAGCTGCGTCTTCTGGAGTGATGGAGTTCCACACAATACTTTTGGGCTGAGCTGGAGTGGTGTTTGTGATCCAGAACTGACCATCCAACATCAGTACCTGACCTAACACTGTGGCTGAATGCAACCGAATCCTCACAACAATGCTCTAGTAGCTTGTGTAAAGCCTTCCCAGAAGAGACGTACTGCAGCAAACAGGGAACAAACTCCCTACTAATACTTTATGTTGGATGAGCATACAGTGTATCAGACTTCCTCAGCTCAGCTCTCCACAGTGTCCTAAAATATAATTAATTATTCCACTCTACGTTTTGAGACGTTCAGGATGACGCAATTCAGCGACCCGTCCCTAATGAAACAAAGGACCTTATTGAACATCAGTCACTGCTGATACACCGTGTGCTGAAAGCATGGTTCCTGTGGAGGGTCTCACAGCGCTTTACAGCGGGGAATCCGCATGCGTTCTGCGCCATGGCGCCTCCTCTGGACGAACCGAGACAACGCTGTCAGTGCTGCAGAGCTGTACACACTGAAACAGGTTTCCTTTCGAGGGGCAAACCAACCTTGACACACCATTTCACTCTCCATTCCTGCGTGCTCAGGGTGCGCTCAACAAGCCCAGCGTGCCCTGTGTTCAGATACAGAGACTGTAATTTCACTGTTGTCAGTGACTGCCAGGCAACTCCACGGATCACGCACGCTACTTACTTCTCAATGGTGAAAGGTCTCTTGACAACTCACAGGCCTAACTCAGCTTTTTATCCTTCATATACATCAAAAAGTAGTGATATTTAACTAATCCAAGCAAATGAACAAAACTAATGGTTATACATTTTACTTGGACATTCCAGCTAAAATAAATTAAACAATCTGTTCTAAATATGCTTACTTGCTTCCTGCTGAGGTAAACTCTAGTTTTAGGCTGGAATGCTCCTTTAAACGCTTCAATAATTGTATTTAACTTGCCCATTCATCATTGGCCAGTTTTGGATTAAAGGACACTGTTGAGATTTTATTTGGGTGGTATACCGTTCTTAATACAGCAATCACATAAAAGGTTGTGGGCACCACTGGTAGGTTGAGAACCATACCTCACCCACAAATATCCAGCCAAGAGTGGCTCTGTGTTTAGAAACTGACCAATGTTGATGTCCTCTAGGGAAGTAGCAATTAGTTAAATGAGATTATTTTAATTGATCAGAAAATACAGGTATTTGACAGGATACCAAATACTATGGCACAATGAACAGAATGCCATTAATGCTCCTGATAACGTACAGCTGAACACACTGACATTCAGCATCAATATATCACCATCTTTAGGACAGAAAAATAAAAATACTACAGTGTTCAGTGATAGTCAAGACAAGCGACACCAGTCAAGAGCTTGAGTCATTCCTGTTTCCTTCAGTACATTTTCTCACTGTAAAGTTGTAAGCAAACCATTGCTAATAGTAGCTCACGCATGTTGGCTACCTGGCTAATGTTAAATTACAAACAAGCCAGGTTTACAAAAAAAATAATCAGTCAAAGCCTTTGGAACCACTTTATTACCACTTATGTAATATTATAAGATCTTTATTAGTCTTTCAGACCAATTACACAAAATGTAAACTTAACATTGCAAAATAAAGTCACCCCAACCCCTTCACGATGTGCTAGCTGGTTCAATGACTGCAGTTAGCTAAACCTGCCTGAACGCTCCACTGACGGCTGTCCCGTTTGGCAGCTCGGCTCAACACAGCTCTCACTGTTTGCACAGAGCACTGCGGGCATGAATGCCCAGTGGGTGCATTTAGTGTCTCCTCTACATTTCACCTGTGTCTCCACTGAAAAAACACTTTGTGATGGGAGAAAACTAACCTTTTATTTACAAACCTTAATATTCTTTTTTCAGACATGATTCATGATTTTGTAGCCTTGACTATTTTAAATGATGCCTTTCACTGAGATACAATGAAAGATTCCTTCATGGGATGTCTTTTGAGGATAAGGCTGACAAAAAGCACAATGCACTTAGACATTCCAGGAGTGACATAAGTTACCACAATCCAAATCCGCAAAACACGTCCATATACAAGCATGAATTCTTTGCCCTGTCTCCACCCAGCACACCCACTAGTTGGGCACACTCAGATGTTACACAATACACCCACTTGAACTTCAACATGTGTGGTGCCATTTATTGTAGAATTACAATTGTGTTATTGCAGAAGCTAAACATAGTGCACATATGAGGTGTTCTGATGAGTCATGTGCAACAAACCTGGTATTTCACAAACAGTCTCCTGGTATTTGGGTACCAAAATTCAGCACCACAGTCTACACAGGACATCTTATGAAAAAGGGAAAACACAGGGCTTCAGTGCTGCTGATCAGAAATGGTTAAGGGACACACAGAACAGCTATTAACACAAGGAAATCAAAGGCTCATTAGAAACAGGGACAAGAGTCCAGCAATCCGAAATAGAGTTCTGAGTTGGAATCTTTAGAAACAAAATAGAAAAAAACTAAAACAAAACAAAAAAAAAAACTGCAAAATGAAAGACACTCCGCTAAAGCCAAGAGGCTGGGGTTCAGAAGGTGGGCATGGTGCAATCTTAGCAGAGGTTATGGCAAGTGTATGTGAGCATCTGAGCAGCACTAGGCAGGGTGCTTCACACACTCCATACCAGACATTCCAGAGGCAGGAGGGTTGGCTATGGGTGCTGATCCCAGAACACTGTGTCAAACTCAACAGATCACTACAGCCAATAACTCACCAGCGAGAGGAGTGTTCTGGTTTGTGCTCAGAGACAAAAATGGACTGTGTAATTTCATTGAAGCCTGATTATTAAGATATTTCACACAAAAACGATTAAACTGCATCAACTTTTAATTAGACCTACCTATATGCAATGTCACAAAGTCTCTCTACACAGAGCTATCAGTTCATGAGATTCTCCTACCACTCTGTCAGGTGCATCCACATACATATTTGTAGGTATGCAATTATTGACTGTAGCTCATCCGATATCTACCATGTCAATCATACACAAGGCATTTATATGGTATCTGTACCGGATAAAGTGTCTGATAACTAATTACAAGATAGGTGTACCTAACCAACAGGCAATTAATTACACACTTTCACTCTAGTGATGGGACCAACAACCCCCAATAGATCATCAATATCTTCATTCTTAATGAGGTCCATCCCAATGGTAAATGGCAATGACGAAGGCATTGTGTGAGATATCAGGAATGTTCCAGAGAATAGGTGAGACCTGATTTCACCCTTTTGTGGCATTGGCCCAGACTGGTATGTCTTTAATACGTCCTGCCTCTGGCAACAGTCATCTTATCATGCCAAAGATCTTGGTGCTGATTTCTCCCGAAAATGCACAGAATGTTCGGAGATGCAAGGCTGTCAAAGGCAGGCCTGAGGGCCTCAATTAAGACAGCCAAGAGTACAGGTAACAGCTCTCTTTCCTACACAGAAGACACAAAGAGTTTCAACTAATGTGATCTGACACACACCTCTAATCCAATTCACAAATGAAACACTAGCACAAGGAGGAAGCCCTAAGGGAGAGAGGAATATGGAGCAATACTGTCTTCTGTCCAGTGGTGCAAGAGTCAAGCATTACTTTTGAGAATCCAGCTATAAGATTCATTTTTAATCTGACATTAGAATAAAGGACAAACACATGGCATCAGGAAACATGCTCTCCAGAGGGATCCGCCCAACTAAGCCTGAGCTCTGTCATAGCAGCAGTCAGGACAACTTAATACGTGGTCCATGTGCAGTACACTTCAAATTAAAGTGATAAGGTCACGGAGGCATAGAGGGAAAAATGGACTAGACTACTAACATAAAATTCACTGTTACAACAAGAAGGAATGCAGTATTACCTTTCAGTTAAAGACAACAGGCATTACATCTAGAACTAGGTTTAAAGGCATACACAGTATGTTTGTGGATATATAGCTCTTATGTCCAGGGAACGTTGTCAAGGATTGGGCACGTTTCCACTGTAAGAAAGAATTAATGAATAATAATTAAATAATTCTTATTAAATAATAATAATAAAAAAAATGGAAGGAAGGAATGAAGGAGGGAAGAATGAAAAATAAAAATAAAAGAACACTTAAAAACCCCTGCACCTTTAAATTTATTATTATTATTATTTTATTTTATTTTATTTTATTTTTTTAATAATCCAAGTCAGGGTATATCGTTTCCTTGTTTTTGGTCCGTTTTAATGACCTACACATTTAATTTAGAAATTAGCTATAACCGTGCATCAGCAAGACTATCTGTATCTTTCATTTGCCCCAAGAGGAGTGATATCTTATGGTCATTTTACAGGAAAACACCAACCAGCAATACACTTAAAAATCCAGCAGAACCCCCCCCCTTAAAATTATCATATAAATTTAGAATACATGGCTCTTACAGCATTTAAACATTCTGTACATAGACAAGCTTCACAAACAGTGTTTTCATTCTCATGATGGGAAGCAATACCACAACACCCAACCACTTCATCTCATGCAAAAATGAACACTCAAGTAATTTCTATCTCCATTCAAATGACTGTGTATGTCCTAAAACAAAAATTAATGGTAAATTCTCTCATACATTTTAAATAGTGGGATCACAGTTGGAGCACTGGAAGAGTAATGGCCTCATCTCTAGCTGCCATCTCTGGTGTCAGCTCTCATGAGTTAATAGTGGAGATGAGAGCAGATAGGAAAAAAAAATATCTGCACTTTTCTGACAGGGAAGAAAGGAGAGCTTTCACAGGTCCATGTATCATTAAGCAATTGAGAAAGCTAATTAGAGCTAGTGGTGGTGGGGGTGAGGGGGTGGAGATCTCGCACCTAATTATTGCCATAGCAACTGCATCTCTCATATGAGGTCGGCAAGAGAATGCCACCCTACAACTGGAGCAGCTAAACCTTGAAACAGAGTAAGAGAGCCACCTAGTGCAGCAAACCTGAAATACAGAAGCGGCACAATACTAATGTACAAAACTGTAGAAATCCAACTGCTTCCCAGTCAAATCAGACAATTAGAACTAAACAGAAAGCATAATTGCATTTCACAGAACTGCAACTTCACCTACTGAATTGATGCATAGGAAACTGAGGCAAGAACCATTTATTTAGAAAATAAGCAATATTTCCAAATACTCTTACATCCGCTTGTAACTACTGCCAAGACTAAATGGCACGATTATATATCAGCATCAGTTTACAGTTCATCTACAGAAAATGAAGTGTTATCAAAAAGTGTGTTCCAGTTTGACAAACTGGGTAAATTATTACATTGCAAAAGAAATATTAATTGAAATCTGCTCATACAGTATGACATTTTCCAGTGATCTCATTTCTTTCTTCCAAATAATTCAGAGCTTCCAGTTTGGGTGGGGAATCACAGTTTCTATTACTATGATTACCTACCAAAGATGTGAAGACATCATCAGGTTTGGCAATTTGGGATTTATCTATGTGCAAACTGCAAGAGGTCTGCATACCATCTAGCTCTGATTAAAACTGGTTTAGATGGATTCAGTCATAATGGCTCTTAGCACCTACATGAGCCTTTTGGGGTCAATCTTCTCCAAGTGTACGAGGGGCTTGAGCTGCTCTGCAAAGCTGCGCATGTCCTCAGACACTGTGTCCTGTCCCGCTGGTGCTAACACACTAAGTTCCACTAGGTAGGATAGAGACAACGGTTCAGTGTTGTCTGTGTTGCCAGGCACAAGCACCCGGGACAGTTTACTCACAACCATTTTGAGTGCACCTTTGCGGAAAATATGCCCTTTGGCCACAAACTCATGGTCCATTCGAAAGCCCATTTCATTAAGGAAGTCTGGAAGGCTGTGAGATGCAGCAACATCCACACAGTTCCGTACCAAGGCATGGCGACTCTTGTCTCCCACCTCCGGCTGGCCAAGGTATCGCAGGTGCCAGGGAGCGGTGGGATGAGCAAGTGAGCGCCTAGCTCGGAGGATAAACGGGTTTCCCTGCTGACCTTTGAGAAGGTAGACTAGTTCATGGTCAGCAAAGCTCTCCGGTTCCATGTTGTCACACAGACCTCTCAGACGATGGAGGAGACTGTCCAAGGACTGGTCCAGTACACTGCCTGTGGCAAGAAGTGCAGAGTATTACTGTTTCTAAACATATAATACAGTAATTAAGCTAGCTTATATATTTTCACGCAGATTAATAAGTAAATAATTTACCTTGCAGCAAATACTCCATCATGTTTATCGTGCCCCCCGTAACGGGCATGACGGTGACTGGTGGAGCTTCCATTGCTCGCCAGTGGAAAAACAATACTGTAACTTAACTACAAAAACTGTGTGAAAAGTGAGACACAACAGTAAATATGAGAATAACGTTGCTCTAAATGAAGCCTTAGCTACCACAGGCTGCCTGTAGTTTAAGTCAGCTAGCCTGATATTTACGACTAGAAGCAAGCTGGTTAATATTATTCTACAAAGTGACGAGCAAAGGTAAACTCTAAACTATTTTAAACACAGATTTTATAAAGGCGTTGTTTGTGTCTGTATGGACCAGTCTGCACCACAGAGGCTGAAAACACCGTGTTCGTGGAAGACAAGGCCGCAACGAGACTCTCGCTGACTTTCCAACAAGTAAATAAACAAAACAAGTGAGCGACTAACTCTTACATGGCAACACTACAAAACGCCACGTTGAATACATAACAAAGAGACGGAAGACTGTGTAGAAGTCTATAAACTCGTAGTTAACTACTTCGATAACTCACCGACTCTACTCGGCTTATCTGCTCCTCAGTCGGCTAAGCTGCTAGCTCTTTCATTCTGTAGCAGCTGTTAATGCGCATGCTCAGTCAGCGTCCGGGTTGCCAGGCCCTTTGAAATTCAACTCGAACAATGCTCTGTACCTGTGTTTTATTCCAATTTATTAAGGTTTTACTGAAACTTTTGTAAAACCAATGTAAAGTTGTTAAAAAGCGTTTAACATTTAATAAGTGATTTTAAGGGAGACACTGGCAAGTGAAGTGCAGATGTATCGAATTATTAAACGATCATTATATTAGCAAATTAACACAGACTCTTCTGATACTTTCCCTCTCTTTTGAAACCTCTTTCTCGTTAACTAATTACGTAAAAATGTTGATGAATTTGTGCTTTTAGATGATATTGTGCTCTGGCTCATGAGAGATAAGTGATGCCTGAGGAGTTCTGACATACAGATGGTGCTAAGTGTTCGTTCTCTACCAACTTGCTCTGAACACCCAGCAGTTTTTTGAGGAACAGTCTGGTCAACAGGGCAGGCTTAGTGATTCTGGGGCTCTTGTTAAACGACAGGAATGGGACCCCCTGCATGCACGTTTTTTAGTTGCTGTCTACACTACAAAAAATATATATATCATAATAAGTGAAATCATCTTGAATCTTGCAGATATATCATTTGCAGACTGATCCAAGAACATTATAAAATAATAGTTTGTGTCTAGACATTTAACTCAAGTAATTTTATTTAGTGAAACTATCTCACTACATCGAGGGACCATTTTGCTTCTTTAAATATGCTTAAAACTGATCTGCCAATATGGTGAATTTTGGCACAGATAATGCAGAAGTAAACTAATGTGTAATGAAATCACTTGCAGTAATAATATAATCCCATTACGTTTTAAGAGAAGTAATTAGTAATTATCCCAGCACTGCAGCTGTCTTTACTAACATTAAGGCCAGCACTATGTACAGCTTGCTGAGGCTGTGCAGCACTCTCGATCTGCTCTGACTGAAAAACTAAATTAGCTCTGGGAGCACAGCAACAAACCTTTTGCTTTCCTCCCTCTTTTTGCATTTCTCCGTTGCACTTGGACAACTATATTTGATTTCCCCTCTTAAAACCCAAAATAATCACACCAAAGAAGCTTCTCTCAATCATAGACCCTGTATACATCGGGTCACTTCATGTGAGCCACATGCATTTACACTTGGTCAAACACATGTTTTAGAAGTGTCTTGGGTGCGTTTACACTTGCATTTTTATGTGGCTTGGCCTTATCCAGATATAATCCTGATACTTAAAACACATAAAGTAACCAGGTGTAAACAGTCTTTATCACTTATTTGCCTATTTCATACCTGTCTGTCTTTACACAATTGCATCAGGCACAGGAATCACACAAAATTAATCAAATAGCAAATTGCTGCTCCTGAAATAATCAAGATAGCAAGCAGGTCATGTCCAACCATTCATAGCAGATGTAACACTGTGGAGCGATGATGAGGCAGATGCATGTGCGAAGAGAAGCAAGATTTATTATGGGCAAATCCAAACTCAGGGTCAAAACAATCCAGGGTCACAGAGCCAACATGAAGAAAAGGAGGGACGGACATCACACAAAGGAACACAGGAACAACAAACAACGGAAGCCAGAATAACAAACAACAAACAATTCAAACAAAGACCAGCGAGAGACTAGGGAAAACAGAGGGCTTAAATCCAGGGACAGGTAATGAGACACAGGTGGTTCACAAGAGGGTAACAGGTGAAATCGTCGAGAATGTTCTCTGTACTGGCACCCAAGTGGTGGAATGAACTCCCACTGGCTGTCCGAACAGCAGAGTCTCTTGCTGTCTTCAAACGCAGACTGAAGACACATCTCTTTACACAGCACTTAAATGAGCATTGAATTAAGTATAGTTTGCAATATATTGTGCTGCACTTATATAGTATAAGTTATTGTATTGCACTGTGTATTGTAGTTTGCTTTATTGTTGAATGCACTGCGAATTGTAGTTTATTGTATTGTATTGCATTGTATGGTACAGAGTTCTGTGTTCAACTCTGTTTTTTTTTCTGGGTATCTCCAGTGACAATATAGTGACATAATTATAATAGTGGCACAGATAATGCAGAAGTAAACTAATGTGTAATAAAATCATTTGCAGTAATAATATAATCCCAATTACGTTTTAAGAGAAGTAATTAGTAATTATCCCAGCACTGCAGCTGTCTTTACTAACATTAAGTCCAGCACTATGTACAGCTTGCTGAGGCTGTGCAGCACTCTCTATCTGCTCTGACTGAAAAACTAAATTAGCTCTGGGAGCACAGCAACAAACCTTTCCTCCCTCTTTTTGCATTTCTCCGTTGCACTTGGACAACTATATTTGATTTCCCCTCTTAAAACCCAAAATAATCACACCAAAGAAGCTTCTCTCAATCATAGACCCTGTATCCCTGTATACATCGGGTCACTTCATTTACATCGGGTCACTTCATTCTGTTCCTTTTTTCTGGGTATCTCCAGTGAAAATATAGTGACATAATTTTGGCACAGATAATGCAGAAGTAAACTAACTAACTATCTCCAGTGACTTTTGTTTCTAGCAGTATCTGAGCTCAGGACTGTCTTTTTCTCTAACCTATTGGTAACTAGCAAAGATACTTTCTCTAGATAGACAAAGCACTTCTTGTAAGTCGCTCTGGATAAGAGCATCTGCTAAATGTTATAAATGCAAATGTAAAACAATCAAGGGCAGGGTCTGGAAACAAGGGGGCAGGACTGGGAAGGAAGCAAAAGAAAACCACATGGACACGACCAAAACCAAAACAAAAGCACATGGAGGACTGGGAGGGGCCAATCGTGACAGCAGATACACAGACCACACCAATTACCTGAACCCAGCACGGAACGAAACATAAAATATAGCTGCACTAGTAACATCCGCAACAATAACTTATTTACAGTAAAGTCTCTCTTTCAGTGAATCTTGCACTGCAGTGGGGCATGTCACCCCTATGCGAGAGCCACGTCTCTGCGTGTCCACAGTCGTTTGTTTTCTGTTCTTCATCTGGTACTCACATAAGAGATCTTTCTGTTCTGTATTTTGATTTTAAAAAGCTCTACAAACTCACCTGCACTCAGGCTAATTTAATAATAATATCCTAATTATTATTTTAATGCTCTTAACTTTTCTGAGGACTTTTTCTCAGGATATTCACCAGTGTTTTGTTTGAATCTGTCTATTCCACCTTAAATGGTGCAGTAGTTACATTCTGTACTGCATTGGCATTTAAGCTAGAACAAGAAAATTTGAACAAGAAGCTGGTGAAATAGAAGTTGAGCTTTAACGAGAGATAGAAAGCATGATACGAGCAGGTTGCCCTGTGTCTGCTCGACAGCTTGACAACAAACAGGTCAGTATTGTTTTGTCTAGTTTGCAAATGTTTTTGATAGCTAATCACAACAGCTGCACCATTTAAGGTGGAACAGGAAACATTAGAAGAAAAATAAGTGATAAGTTGATTTGGATAAGTACAGTGCTTAGTAGGACATTTCGATAAGGTAGCACAACTTGTCAGAAACTGCCTTAGTTTTGTGCAGCTTAGAGACATCAAATTGATGTGCAGTAGCTTACATAACACCATGGGGTTGCTTACATTATTAAGTATTATTATTAAGTAGCTTACATAACATAACGCCATATGGAGTCTGAGAGTAACGCAATTTCAATAGTCTGTATGCCCTGTACATATTGTAGTATTGACAATAAAGCTGACTTGACTTGACTTGGCTTGACTTCAGCTCACAGGGAGCATTATTGTTAGTAAAATTCTTTAACAACTACATAAGTCCAGGGATCCAGTGATATTTGGGAGAAATATTTACACAGGACAAAACGTATTCAGAACATTTTTATTTAACACAGGGTGTTAATATAGAGGCGTATATAGATAGAGGCGCTTTTTAGAAAACTCCATTAATTCTGGCCGTAGCTAAATTGAGCTTAGAATGTTGCACGACAACAGTGGTCTTTAAATGCTGAGGAACTAACTTACTAACCAACCAACATAGAAAACATTTCATGAACACACTACAATATTTCATGATTGATTGTTAAACAGTTGCATAGTATATATAACTTTTATTGTAGCATCAGCAGAAAAGACAAAGGAGTAGTTAAGATCTACTACAAGTATTCCTTATTGAACACAATGGAAAGGTGCACAAACAGAATACCAAACTCGCAGGGGAGGTCACCTTTAGCCATGCACTTCACCCCTCACACACACAACCCAAATCCCCTGTAACTAAATAACATTAATAACATGTATACACAACATTAAACTAAAGTTAAACTAACAACATCACCAACTTAAATAGTCCTTTTTTATGAGGCTGCCCGCATACCATAAGTCTTTGCCTGTGGTCATCTTCATAGCCAACGTCTCAGGCACC
Organism: Pygocentrus nattereri; assembly: GCF_015220715.1. NCBI lineage: Eukaryota > Metazoa > Chordata > Actinopteri > Characiformes > Serrasalmidae > Pygocentrus > Pygocentrus nattereri. The sequence continues at coordinate 22,270,908 of NC_051213.1, forward strand.
AGGTGCCAGCCAGTAGCAGAGGGCTACAATATTCCCATGGGCCCCTTGGCTTATGGGGGCCCTAGGTGGCAACATTTGCCTATCAAAAGCAGCCCTTGCCAAAACAGTCAATGTTGTAGCCCTTTTCAATAAACACAGCAATGTTTATTATTTTAAAAATACACACTGATAAAAAGGCTGATTATGAGATAAGTTAAATAAATTGCCCAAAGGACATTAAAAATTTTAATGAAACTTATCAACTAACTGGATATAAACATTGACATAATTTTAGGTTTGAATAATAAACACACAACATTTCACTGCAGAGGTCCAATTAGCATCATCAAAGAGCATTGTATGTTAGCTTTACTGAATTTTGAAAACTTTCCAATTGTAATTTGTGTTATGATGCTTGGCTGAACTTTTTTTTCCATGCCCCCTCATGTGACTAATGCGTGGTTATACAGAGCGAGGGTCAAAAACAATAAGGGGGGAAAAGTGACTACATCATCTCAAATGCTTACAGTCACACCTTGGCTAACAAATGTGCCATAAGCATATCAAAAAACAGTACATGGTTCAAAGGGGAAAATACCCAAATAACATAATGTAGTTATATAAGTAAAAATAAAATGAATAAGAGGTTTTTGCTTCCATTTTCAACATCAGTGTAGAAGTGAAATTGTCAGCACAATGTTCTCATGCATAGAGCCTCATGCTTAGAGCCTCTTTGAAGTGCGCTGCTAAGTGCAAGGTGTGGAACATGTGAATAATATCAGTCCTCTCCACACTGTAAAATAACCCATCGTGTGCAGTGTCATGACTGAAGGCGTTGTGATTAATTACATAAGCTTGATATTACTCTCAACATTTATTTATGGTTGCATATGTAATATGTACACCTATAATCCTGCATAGGCTGACACTACACAATGAAAATGCACATTTTCAGCTTCACCTACTCTATAGCTGCCATTGTGTAAGTGGTGTTAGCCTTTATTGGCCTCTTTGGTGAGTGACCTGTTACTGACCACAGGGCAGAATGCTTTTAACAAATGCAATCAACAAATGCAATACAAACAAAGGATAAACTAGTTTAGTTTGGCCGTTTATTGAGTGCATGTTTCCTTTCCATGAAAGACTGCTTAATTAGTGATACTCTAAAGACAGTGATTTCTAGATGGATACTGTACATAAGACTTGAGTCTCTGAGCAGTTTAGCGGCAGAACAAAAACTTTTTTATTTGATAGGAGTTTCAGTATCTATTCTAACCATTAAGTACTTTACATTCTCATCACATTTCACGTAAATGGGTACGTTGCACACTGCAGACATTCTACAACTTAAGTTATGCTTTTTTTTTTCTTTGCTTTTGCAAAAATAAATCATGATTACAGCTATTATGGTTTGTCACAGTAGAAGTAGCAGGTTTGAAGCCAGGGCAGGCTATGATATGAGTAATACTGGCACAGTCTAAGAGTGAGGTGAGGTGCTCAGTGACAGGACTGTGTCAGAAGAACAATGACACTGACGTATAACTGGCCTTGACTTCACACAAGCTGGATACTAGAAAAATGCATGCATGTTCACTAGCTGAAATTCATGAGTGAAACCATTTTTAAACTATTACTATAAGCAAAAAGAAATAATAAAGTGATGAAGTTTAAATCAAATTGATTGAATCAAATGCATTAATCAGAATGTTACTACTCCCAGAATCTCTTAAATGGATCTTAAATATGATCCCAAAAAAGTAGGACTGTCAAACGGTTAGAATAATTAAATGTGATTAATCACACTGATTTGTGTTTTCATGGTTAATCACATTTGTCTTATTTGCTCAAATTTGACGCTAAGGAAAGATGTTTTATAAATGTTTAAATAAAATGTACTGGTTTAAATATGAGTGGACAAAATAAATTTCATCAGTGTGTTTTTATCACTTTCAATTATTCAACAATATTATTTTCATTGTGTGATCACAGGCCACACATGAGCTTGAAAATCATGTGCTTTCATTAGGGAGACCACAGTTTGCTATTTTCATCACCTATGCCCAGTGAGAGCAGCAGTGTCTGCATGTTTCAGCATTCCATGACTGTGTTCACTTCAGGCAAGATGACCCACTGTTCTTCCTACACTTTAATTTGGCTGTACACACACTCATTATCAGATGTGATGACATTCTGCTGTTGATGTCTGCCAACATCCAGCATAGAATAAACCACCTGAGTCTCATCTTCATCCTGGAGAGTTGGAACCAAAAAAAAAAAGATATTTTTGTTTACAGCTTAGAAATGATGAAACAATCACACTTGTTATACTTTTGCATACAAAAACCCTTTTTTATAATACACTTACCCCTGAGCTCTTGGTCATGGTTTGACCACCTCTGGTAGAGTTTCTGCCTGTACAACAGTGAAAAAGATTCAGTCATGCAAAATTAAAGATAAACACAAACGAAAACTAATTCATGCTTCAAATGATTTTTTTCTCACCTGTATTCACTTGCCGCCTCAAAACACACAAAATTATGCCAAGAGCTACAATGATGAGAGGAGCTGCAGTGCATGTGATGATTAATGTAACTGCTTGTGAAGTGTTGCTGCCTGCAGTAATGAATGCAGTGGCATCTGAAATGCAATGCAACACAATTTTACATATCTAGACAAGATTCGTTCAGATAGTTAGAAATATTCAGGGTTTTAGCAGCATCAGGTATTTTGATTACATGTAATTGTGCAAATGTCTATAAAGCATTTACTAACTTCAAGAATATTCACCTGATTGAGTGGTGCTTTCATCAGCAAGATGCAATCTGTCTGTCTCTACACCTCTACTGTGTAGCCTGCAGATCACAGAACTCTTTGGCTTCTTCATGATCCCAGTAATTGAGATATTCCACTTATCTGCCACCACAGTGACTGGATTTCCCATTGCATTGACATCCACATCACAGTACAGGTTGCAGTTTTGAGGAGAATCAGTCAACTCCACTGCTGTAACTGTCAATATGGTTAAAATTATGCTTTATAGTTATACTTTAAGTTATAATTGCACATGTATTGTATTGAGTCTGATAAATGTTTGTTTATACTGTTACAGTTGGCTTTATAAAGAACCTATATCTGTGTCACACCTATAAAAACATATTTTACAATTCCATATAGACTGATATTCAGCTGTACAGACAACTGGATCATCATATACAAAGTCACTTGATTATATCATCTTCCATTAGACATTTTTAGCCATACACATATCTCTTCATCATGCAACCTTCATTCTCCATCATCATCATCATCATCATCATCATCATCATCATCCTGCATTTGACATGTTTTTGTTAATTTCACCATGGTGGTGTTTTGTGCTCAGGTTTATAAGTTATAAGCCTGGAGTCACAAATGCTATCAGGTGGAAAATACCAGCCTGTGAGCAGCTTCTGATGCATGAAGCCACTTTTGTCTTATCTGAGCTCTTTGTTTGTTGCTGTATTAAACAGTCCATTTAAATAATGAAGAAGTTGTTTCAGCTGCACTGGGCTTGGGTGTTTGATTTAAGTTAACCTAACCTAAAGACTAACCAGAACTTGAAAAAGCAGAGTGCTGCAAAAGAAACCGTTTATAGTTCTCAAACTTGCTGCAAAAGTATAGATCATTGAACTTCCAAGCCAGTAAATTTGCATTTACTAATTTAAGCTTATAGTGAGTATATGGTGATACTAATAAGTACAAATGGTATAAAGTATTCAATATTTTGTCCATACATTATTGGAATGTGCTAATTTGATTGAGAGAAGTTTCACTATTGCTGTTGTTTTCTGATGATATGAAAAACAGCCTTATTATATCTTGGCGTTTTGCTACACATAAGTAATTTTGACTATTTCAGAAAATACATTAATTATTTATTTTATTAAAGCTTATTAACTGTTAAATTGTCTATGCAACAACACCAACATATTATCCTAGACATCTTTCATAAAGCAATTAATACTTAAACTAATTGCATTTATATCAACCCATTATTAATCTAGGCTACTTTCTGTGATATTTAAGATTGAGTCCTTAGTAAAACTAATGCTGATTGTACTCACCTGTAAATACGCACAGAGTCACCGCATAAACTGTATGCCGTTTTCCAGTCACCGTTTCTCTCCAACAGCTGTACTTGCCTGCATGAGATGGCCGAACATCTGGAATGATCAGTAAAGTTTTATCTGTTGATTCACTGTTTAAATTAGTGACAGCATTTTCTCCATGTGCCTGAAATGTCCAGCCAACCTTCAGAGTGAGATTACACAGACAACTATAATTCAGTCTGCCACCTTCAATGATAAAATGTGTCCTTGATGATGTAGAAGATGTTTCTGCAAATAGAAAGAGAGTTAATAGTGTTGTCTGAAGCATTCATTTTTCATTTGTCCATTTGAACTGATTTTCACTCACCATACCGAAGTAATAAGGAGATCTGTTCACCATCAGTACATCCACTTGTGTGTGTGCAGACTTGACAAGCATATATCCCTTCATCCAGTTCAGTGAATGCGCTGATTTCTAAATGAAAATTCTTCAGAATCTTTTTCCTGGACAACATTGTCTTGTTCGTTAAAACCAGGCCTTTACTTTCACGAGCAATAGTCTGAAAGTTCTCGTTTTTTCTCCTGTACAACCACCTACCAGTGGTGTGATCACCATAACCATCACACGGTATCTTAACTGTGCTTCCTGCTGGCACAAACTGGACAGAGGCTATGTGACAATTCAGAAAAAGAACAGACAATAAAAAAAATCTATGATTTCTTGAAGAAAATGGTAGGAAAAAAGTATTTTTCTGTCATAAAAAATTATTATTTTAGTAGAATTTTAGTAATTTAGTAGATATTTAGCTGAATGTCACTTACATCTAATTAAACATCTAAAGTGGACTATCCAAATAAATTGTTACTGGTGGTTATTTCATAATATTATTAATAATTTTACAAAAAGGACAATTTTCAGCCAAATTCAATATGAATGTAGTATAAGTACTTGACTTTTTACATTTGTTCTATTCTACATTCAAAAGCAATTATTGCAGACCGTCCAATCATATGTACATCTCGTTTATCTATATCTGTGATCTATACTTGTAATTAGAACTAGCTAGTTTTAAAATTTTTGCTTTGTTGTAAGTGGATAAGCTGACATAGGCAAATAAAGTTGTTAACCCATAGTTTTGTTAGTAGAATGAAATAATGTAAGATGCAATAATGTATGAAATATCTAAAAGTAAAAAAAAGTCTTTGGTCTTTAAAAGCAAACTTTATAAATGCTTACTGCAGTGAGCCTAGCAAATTCTATATAATCTATATTACCTACCTGATCTACTTAAGATCCCTTTTAACAGGAATCATTGTCTTTGTTTATTTGAAGATTATAGCTTCGTCACCTTCACGTTGGCTCAAAATATTTCATTTTTGCTGACCAAAAAAGGCTCTAGTACATACGTGATTGAATTCAAATATACAAATGTTGCAACAATGGATATTAATCTATTACTTTTTTCCCATCTGTCTACCCATATATCACAAAAAATAAGCGAATTGTACTTACCAAGTACGGAATTAGGTGAATATGTTTTAATAGCAGGCAGGAGTAAGATAATGCAGAGGACTCTCCTCATGTTGAAAGCAATCTGCTTCATATGCAAACACACCTGACATCAAAGTCAAAGCAAAGAAACAGACAAAGCAGGCAAACAAAAAATAATCAGAATCAGAACTATTAGAATATGTTACTTTAGGGTTTAGAATACAAAATAAAAGGACCACTCTCTAACAGGCTAAACATAGTTGATTAAATCACATTTATGCCGTATAACGTAAAAAGACAGTTGGTCTTACTTTTTGCAGTGACTGTGAGTGCACTTCTGAACGCTTTCTTACTCAAAGGTCAGCTCAGTGTAGACAATGCAGACTTCCACTTCAAACACCCATATGTGACAAATGTTTGTTGGTGTAGTACCATGCTTAACAACCACAGAGTGAGACGCGGCTCGCGTGCAGTTAGAAGCTCACATTTGGTGTGACTTACTAACCACCTGCAAGTTGTAGAAAAAACAGTGATGCAAAGTCAGTTATAAATGTCCCCTCATAAGGACTTCAGCTTTTGAGTGTGCATAATTCATCAATAAGAGGGTTAGAATACACTGAATATTTGCTTACGGCTGCTGCTGAAATTGGCCAGGGAGATCATCAATAAATGAGCTGTTGACAGGACGCCTGAAGACTTTTAGAAACACGCAGAATCACTTTTCTACTTTCATTTTTTAATATAAAACATAAATATCATAAAGTGAGAAAAATATTGTTATTATATTTTACAGCTCTTTAAGGAACTACACTAAGTGATATGAGAAGCAGGCTAAGCAAAGTTAAATATATTTTTGACCGAACAGCCAAAGTCAAAATAAAGTTTGAAAGGTCTTTAAAACTAAAACACTGTTTTTTTTCACAGTGCAAAAGTAAAACATGAAAGAGAAAGAAATACAAATAAAAAGCTACAAACCACAACATTTAAACACTAAACTAAATGCCATAGAATGTAATTCATGTCATTTTATATTTAGTGAAATGTCTTCTCGAATGGATCACATCACATTTTTATGCCTCTACTGTGCAAATGGAGTGCTATATCTTTTTTTATGCAATCCTCTCTGTTTACTTCAACGAATGTTTTAGATTTTCTTTTTTTTTCATTATTTTACTTTTTGATGATCTTTATAGAATCTTTTAGAATTTTTTCACTTGTTCATATAGCATGTTGAACTGCATGAAAGGTGCTCTGTAAAATATCATTATTAATATTGTGCTAATATAATTTTAATTATTATTGTTATTATTTTTTACATCTTCTCAAATAAATATCTACAGATTAATATGCAGATCCTTTTTTATTCATAGATTTATTATTTTAATTTGCTGAATCTTTTATCAGAAGTGATGTTGCCCTCAGTGCAGAGTATGGAACACAAACTTTATAAGTATAAGGTGTTAATATTTTAGAGAATGAGATCTGTAAAATATTTCAGGAAGGAGAGATTACATCACTCAGCATTCAGACACATTGCTGAGGTGTTTTATTGTTGTGCTGTATTCCTCTGACTCTATAACACAGCAAATGTGATTGTAATAAATATAAGCATACGCTCTACGCTTCTGAAGGCCAAAGTGTACTGAAAATAATGCTTTGGTCTTTCCAGTAGTTAGGCCACTTATTATATGTACAGTACTTTTACATTTATTCATTTGGCAGATGCTTTTATGTACAGTGGCTTGTGAATGAGTGTACAGTTTTAACAAGAGCCAGTTACAATTTCAAATATCAACAAGGGCAGCCATTTAGTCACATTCTTATTTAGTATAATAATAATAATAATAATAATAATAATAATAATAATAATAATAGTGATAAAAAGAAGAATACAAAATGTAACAATAGTAAAACCTGCAGTGTTCAGTACAGTACAGTAAACTAATACATCATTTACATGCCCTTCTTATGGCACAAATGACTATTTTCAAATTCGCTGAATGCATAGACACAGTGTAGGCGTCTGCAGTCACTGTTACCATCAGTTTAACTTTGATACAAAGATCAATCAGTAGACCGACCTATCACTCAATGTGAATCACAAAAAAGGCTTACATTTGAAATTCCTGTGTACTCTCAAGGTCCATGTTTTTTTCATGAACTGTCTTTCATTCTTGTTTGGTTGTATGAGCTGAAGAATGATTGCTCCACAAGCAGTGACTACATACAGCCCACTTAAACCTTTTCTGTCAAACGCCACCTCAGTTTCCACTGAGGGTGAAATGGAGAAATAGGAGGGTGGCAACAATAATTATTTTAGCCTGCTGTACATCATAAACAGTAAACTTCAAATTGGCAGACTAATTATATCCTACATACCATTTATCCAATATGCTGCTGACAGGTCCTGGCAATGTAAAGGGTTAACTATGCTGTGATGTTTTTTTTTTCCATCTGTTGACTCATTTAGAGTGAAATGAAAACATGAGCGCCTTTGTATTTAAGCAGCTGAAAACCAAATAACAGCTCTCAAGTTTTACATACTGTGAGTCACCACACACGTGACATTGACAAAGGCTGCAGGATTTTCTCAGTTGGGACGTGATATGAGACAACTGTTTTCACGTTTGATGGAGCCTTCTGAACACTTCAAAGAAACTGAAAATAAAATGAACAGAAAATAAACAGAAAATGAACAGAAAATAAAATGCTGATGACATGGTCCAGTGCAATTTCTGCTGATTCTATGTTCAGCATACTTTTATTTGATCATTAAAAGTAGCCTAGAGCAGGCCTTTTAAAGAGATTTTCAAAATAAACTATCAAAATGAGAAATACTGAGCATGCAGAGTACCGGATTACAAAGTAGCAAAAAGGTAAGTCCATGCAGAAAAACAATCTAACTCAGAAATCTGGCCACATTATCCTAGACATTCATATAATTTTGGCATGATCTTCATTATTCATCCTTTTGGTCCTAATGATACGTCACTGCAAAATTGTTTGCATGCTATTTGTTACACAAGGCTGTTTTTTTATTTACTGTTATGATGGATAACATTTTGAAGGGCCCATATCCTAGATTTATCTTGCTTTGTATTTGGAACTCCACCAGCCTACACCAAATCCAGCCCCGGGGTACATAACTAATACATACACCCCCCCCACCCCCCCCCCCCCCCCCCCCCCCCCACACACACCCCCACCTCCCCGGGCCCTTTTGTCTGTGAGACAGGCATCCCCTAAAGGACACATATCAAATTCAGGTAATTCAGGTAAGTAACTCTTTACATGACTTAAATGTTCATCCATCAAACGGTTACACTACCAGTCTCTAGTATATGCATCAGGGCTGGTAATGGGGTGTAAAACTCACCACAACATATTGGCTTTCGTGCGGAGCCCCGCTGGTGACATCCTGTATGAATAAAAAATAAGGCGTGGCCACGCCTTATTAACGCATGGGAAGGAGATCCTAATGGGTGCCCATGACTTAGTAAGGTGTGGGAACAAGATCATGGCTTACTAAGTCATGGCCACACATTAGGATCTCGTTCCCACACGTTAATAAGGTGTGGCCACGACCTAGTTCTCACACCTTTCTAAGTCATGTCATGCCTTATTTTTATTTATACAGGATGTCACCAGCGGATGTTATTTATACAGGATGGCAACGTACTTTCGTGACATGACAAAAACTATTCAAACCAGTCTTGCAGCTCTGATCTATTTGGGATAATGTTTACATGCCATCATATGGGCCTTTTATGTGCAACACATAAAAAAATCCAGATAATTCCACGAGGATCAAACCTTTTCTTTGTCCCAACCTTAGTTTCTTTTCAGAAGCAACTGAGGCAACTGAGGTTTTTCTGAAGGCACAAAAGGCGAGCTGGCACATACAAGACAGAAGCATTCTCAAAGAAAACTGAGAAGCCAGCTTTTTAGCACGGTCTTTAAATACCTGTGCACGGTGTAAGCTCTCTCAGATCCCTCTGCTGTTACTTGAGTGGGCTAAAAAGCTCCAGTGGCAGCTCACCTTTTGTCCCCCTACACTTCCCCCACGGACAATTCCATGTACTACTTGGAGACATTTGCTTGGTCATTGAGCTCCAGCTGAGGTTTGCTCTTTCTCAGTTTCTCTCTCCCTCTCTCTATTTTGTGCGGAGCCACGGAGGTAAAAAAACAAACAAATCATTAAATGGAGCGAACGTTTTGTAGGTCGTACGCACGTGTTCTTTTATTCGTGATCACGATTTCTTAAATCGTTATCTCGTTTTCTTTTAAACATGCACACGTCTTCTTTCCTTCGTGGGTACGTTTTTGTTTATTCGTGATCACGATTTTCTAACTTGTCTCGTTTTCTTGTCATGTTTCATTTTTAACGTAACGCACGGTGTTTATTTTTTTTTTCAGTGTCGTAGATACAGGTGGTGTTATTTGTCCGGTGCAGGAGTAACTAACAGCTCTCCGGCGCAGTCTGACGGATTCTGATGAGTTAGATGGCGAAGGTAATGCACAGAAATGCTCAACAGGTCAGATTCTGATTTGGGGGTTATGGGGAACTGCAGGACCTCTTCACAGCAAACGGCACTCAGATTCATCAGTGCAGCTTCAGTTTGGTGGTGAAATGAAGGAAGACAATAAACTACAACCACCATCTAAACTGCACGTTCTAATGATCAAATATAACAGACATACAGACGCAGCGCAGCCACTTAGCGCTGCTTTTGCTCCATCGACAAGCTGCGGTGTTAGAGATCATCGCACAATTACACGAAGAAATAATCAGCGTCGACGTTTAAACCAACTCAAATTAAACACACACAGAACCGATCATGTGGGCCGAGGTCAACTGGCGAGAGACCTTAATAGATCTATGTATTAGATGTAGATATATTATTAATGTGAGGATGTTAACGCTCATCATTTTTCTTGTAATTGTGTGATGGTCTCTTACACCGCCATTGACCGGGAGCAGAAACACCGTGGGCCGTTTGCTGCAGTTTCCTCAAACCCCCCAAATCAAAATCAGACCTGATGAGCATCTCGTTCATCTCATCAGTCTAACCCACCAAAACCCGTCAGACAGTCTGAGGGAGCATTTACCAAAATACAAACGTGCATTCAGTTACAAATAAATTATGACCAGTTAAAAGAGAACGAGAGAACGAATTAGAAAATCGTCAACACGAAGGTAAAAAAAACGTGCGCACGATTTAAAAAGTGAGGGAGCGATTTAAGAAATCGTGACCACGAATAAGAGAAAACGTGCGTACAAACGGCAAAACATTCACTCACTTTTTTTACCTCCGTCCCCTCCGGGGCTCCGTAATTTTGTCTCTCTCCCATTACCTCCCTTCCTCTCTCTCTCTCCCTCCTGTTCCTGCCCATTCAGTTCTTCTTCTCACTCCTGTTCTCTCCCATTCAGTCCCTCTCTCTCTGCCTGCCCCCCCCCCCACCCCTCTCTCTCTATCTCTCTCTCGCAGTACCCCCCCCCCCCCTTCTCTCTCTCTGTTTTGTCTCTCCCCTATTCCCTTCACATTCACAGATCTTGGCAACCACTCGACGCTGAAACAACGAGTCATGGAGGTTTCCGATTATTTGGAGGGTGTAACGAAAAGATACCTCGAGCCGTTCTGCTTCTATCACGTTTTTGGGTTCGTTTGTATAATCTATATTGCGATGACACTGACAAGAGTGGCTCTAAAAAGAAAGAGGTTGATACGTGAATTCGAACAGTTTCCAGGACCACCTGCACACTGGCTGTTTGGAAACGTCAACGACGTAAGTTTCACACCACTTGGCCTGATTTTCACTTAAGCGATAAAGAGAAGCACATGGGCCTGCACAGCGTGCAGAGTTTATATCTAGAAAGGTGTTAAATTATGATAGCAATCAAAATCCAAACTGTAATAATATTAGATAAAGTCATACGGATATAAAAGTTTGATGACTGATTACATAGAGGTCTATAGAGATCAGGGCAGCTCAAAACTGTGCGCTACACTCTTATATGAAGGCTCCTAGTTAAATGGTTGTTGACTTTGATACACGGTTCTTTTGGGAAACCTTTAACTGGCCACAGAACTTTTGCACTGTCTGGAAACTTGCAGAAAAGCTTCTTGGCAGGTTCTGTAAGGAACCAGCCTTCTGGCACCTTGATTATTAAGCATAGATATGTCAATGTAAGAAGCAACTTTGTTGCTCTGTTCACTTGCATGTTAGTGCAGAAAACATGTGCAGAGAGCATGACAAACCGCTTGCATATCTGACCCTAAATCTATTTGGGTTTATTAAGTTATAGCTAGCAGTTAAATGGATAGGCTGCAATAGAAGCATATTGTATAGTGATAGATTGGACACATGACTTGGGCATTGTTGAAGAGGCATGATGTAGTCTTAAGAATGCACTAGGGTTGTTTGGAGCCACTGGTTCACACACTACTGCCTTTAGTATCAAAAACATTTGTGCAAGATTGTTTTGTGTTACAGTTTCTGCAGGATGGAACTGATCTGGAGAAGATAACCACATGGGGAGAAAGGTATCCCTATGCCTTCCCCTTGTGGTTTGGCCCCACCCTTGCCATTTTAAATATCCATCATCCAGCTTATGTGAAGACCATTCTGTCATCAACAGGTGCAAATCTGTTTGGCCATCTGTCAGATGGTTGCTTTCATTTAGATTTTTTTTGCCATTTGATGAATTTATTGCTTATGTAGATCCTATGCTTTGCTTTATTATTTCACAGAACCGAAGGATGACTTTGGATACAGATTTCTCACACCGTGGATTGGTAACCTCAAATAATAAATGAAGGAGACTGAAGATATATCCTCACAAAGATGATGTCTCAAGCTGTTTTGTTGTAAATCATGAGTATTCTCTCCAAGTCCTGGAGAACTAGTGTCCAGCACAGGTTTGGTGATTTTCCTGCTCAAACAGTCCTGGTTCAGCTTACCTGTAAAATGTCAAGTTGAGCACCAAACTGCTGAACACCAGCTCTCCAAGACCGGCAGTGAACACCCCCTGTTGTAAATGATCAGGAATAAAAATCTCTTATCTTTAGTTGATCCATATGCTGCATTGTCTTTGCAGGAGAAGGTTTGCTTGTGTCTGCGGGACAAAGATGGTTTCGCCACAGAAGACTCCTCACACCTGGCTTCCATTATGATATCTTGAAGCCTTATGTGAAACTAATGGCAGATTCTGCCAAAGTCATGTTGGTGAGTTAATATTTCATACTTTTACTGCAGTCAGTTAATCTGTAACAAGTTTACCATCTCTAGGCTTGAATTTTGCAACATCTGTGAGTTTATAAAACTCTACCTCTCTCTCTTAGGACAAGTGGGAAGCCTATGCAAAAACAGAGGAGTCCTTTGAACTTTTTCAGCATGTTAGCCTTATGACACTGGATAGCATATTGAAATGTGCCTTTAGCTGCCACAGCAACTGTCAAACAGAGAGGTGGGTTAAAAGAAAAACAAAAGCCCCTCAATTTTACATCATACTTTAATTTTAAAAACAATAATTTCTCCATTTTCCTTTTAGTGGGTCCAACAAATATATACAGGCAGTGTATGAGCTATGTGACCTGATAAACATCCGGTTCCGAATGCTTCCGTATCACAGTGATATCATCTTTCATCTCAGTCCACATGGCTACAGATATAGGAGGGCATGCAAAATTGCGCACAACCATACAGGTATGACTGAATGCTTTTGATCTCAGACAATTTCACACATATGGCACTCTCCAAAATGGAAGGTACCTTTGGAGAAGCCGAATAAAAGTGGCAATAAAATCAGCTTGATTTTACACTGGCAAGTGAGAAACTGTACCTGATTCAGTACCTGATCAGTAAATTAATCAAGGAAAAAGATATTACTTCTGGCATGTCTTGTAATGTTTTTGCCACTTTTATAAGTTTGCGAGTGCTTGCCTAAAACTCACATAGCTACAGGGAAATACTAAATGTTTATATTCTATGGACAAATACCATCTTAATATCAGTTTACAATCAACCTAACATAAGTATCTCATCTTTTCTTTTGTAGAGGAAGTCATAAGAAAGAGGAAAGAAGCTTTAACTAATGAAAAGGAGCAGCAATTTTCTCAGAAGAAGAGAAATTTAGACTTTCTGGATATTCTTCTTTGTGCTCGAGTATGTTCCATCATTGTTATTAATAATGTTAAAAAGTCACCTATAGAAAAAGCATCCATAGAAAAGCCAATTTATCAAATTAATATCCATTTGAAGCCCAACCTTTGAGGTTTCTGCTGTCTTTTTTTCTTTTTTTTGTCTAATTTTTATGCAGCTACAGGTAGTATAGAGCATCAAAGTTTTAAGTAATTTATCATTGGGAGAAAAATCCAGCCTAATCCTTACTAGTAAGTAAATGCCTTCAGATATCACCAAAAATCTTAAACTTGAATTATAAAAGAACAAAGTTAAACATTTCCCATTATTCCTGTTAAACTACATAAATACAATGAAGAAACAGACACACCTGCCTTATGTAGAGCCTTATGTTCTGCTTTGCAGGATGAGCAGCAGCAGGGCTTGTCGGATGAAGACATTCGAGCAGAGGTGGACACTTTTATGTTTGAGGGACACGACACTACAGCTAGTGGCCTTGCATGGATCCTGTACATTTTGGCCAACAACCCTGAGCACCAGGAAAAGTGTAGAAAAGAGATCCAGCAGGTGCTAAAGGGAAAGGACAGTATAGACTGGTACATATCTTCTGTAATATTGCTGTATTATTAATTACATGTTACAGACTATAAGGTATTAGAAGCAAAAGGCTTGTAATTATACATCATTCAGTTTACATAGAGCAGTAGATCCTAACACAGTCCTCTAACGATACATGGGAAGTCCCCATTGAATGTGTTGGGAACCTATTACTTACCTGTCAGTCTTACCCTGCTTTCCACTCTTAAAGGGGAATTCCACCGTTTTTTCAAAATTTCTGCATAATTCCGACATTAAGATGTAAAAAGTTCTTTCAGATTTGTTTGATGGCATATCTAGAGAAATCTGATTCAGAATCTGTTCACATTGCTGGTCACAGGAACCAGATGCCAAAAGTGTTTAATGCCTCTAAATGCTACCTTACAGAAATATGCTACCTGAAATTAGGGATGCACCAATATGAGAATTATGGGCAGATCCCGATATCTGATATTTTTCATGAACATATCATTGCTGATTCAGAAATATTTATAAAATGTAGAAATGGGCACCACATGTACGTCAATAAGCATTACAGGAAAAATCTGCAGTAAAATATAGCCATTTTAGCACGGTAGCCCAGCATCAACCAAACATTCTGCTCTTCTAGAGTACAATAAATGTCATCTAATATCAGTTTGAAACATCAGTCAAAATTGAACATCTGTCCAATGCTCATAACAAATGTCTGCCAATACCAATATGAATTCATTAATGGTGAAGAGGTACATACAGGATGTATATTTAAGGAAAAAAAGTACCTAAAGACAACATGTTTCAGATTTACAACTATATTTTACCATTATCAACATTACATATGAAAGAAATATGACTTTGTAAGTTTCTGTACAATACACGATTTCACATGAGATGCTAAAAAACTTTATTTACATAAAGATTTAATTATGCAGATCTGGATTTCCCCTTTAAGTATTTTACTCTTGAACACATTCAAGCATGTGTCTGCAGGCTTTAATTTAAGGGGGACGTACAGGTTAATAATGATGGTGGTGCAACCCATATAAGTAGCTGAGCCCCATGTTGGCTGTGATGACATTTAGCAGTATGCCAGCATTTAGTGAAACTTTTCAAGAAAATGTGAAAATCCATGGGGTTTACATTCATGTGACCCTGCAGTAAAGAGAATCCATAAGAAATAAGCTGTAAGTGGTGATAGCTCTTTTGCCTGAATTCCTATCTATGGACCTCTTTGAGTCTCTAACTTTCCAGCCTTATTTCAGGGAGGACGTCAATAAAGTACCATACACCACGATGTGCATTAAGGAGTCCCTGCGTCTCTATCCGCCTGTACCAGGAATGGCACGGAAAGTGACCAAACCCATGACGTTTTTTGATGGAAGAACAGTGCCTGACGGTAAAGCTTCTCTCCTCAGTTAAAGTGATTTTTTAAAAATGTTACAGTTAAAACTCCATTCCTAAAAAGACTCGGACACTGTGCAAAATGTAAATAAAAAAAAATGCTATAATGTACAAACCATTTACACCCTATATTAAAAATAGTTCAACGCATAAGACAACACATCAAATGTTGAAACTGAAATTTTATTGTTTTTTGAAAAAATGTATGTTTTTGAAAAAATCCGCAAGCGCAAGTTAAAACTCTAAAATGCAAAAAAGAAAACATATATTAACAGGATCCAGAAATGCTGTCAATCTCTATAGGCCTGAACTCACAAAAGGTGGACAGAGGGGAAGTGGAAATGTGCCCTGTGGTCCAACGAATCAAAATTTGAAATTGTTTTTGGAAGTTATGAACACTGTGTCTTTCAGGCTAAAGACCACTCAGCTTGTTATCAGTGCACAGTTCAAAAGCCAGAATTCATGATGGTATAGAGGGGCATTAGTGCACATGGAATGGGTGATCTGTGCACATTTGTGAAGACACCATTAATGCTGAACGATATATACATGTTTTGGCAACATATGCTGCCACCCAGATGACGTCTTTTTCAGGGAAGGCCTTGCTTATTTCAGCAAGACAATGTCATACCACATTCTGCATTTATTACAGTTGTATGGCTTTGTATTAAAAGAGTCCAGGTGCTAAACTCACCTGTCTGCAATTCAGACCTGTCACCACTGAAAACATTAGGCACATTATAAAATGAAAAATACGACAAAGGATACCCGAAACTGTTGAGCAACTGAAATCCTATATCAAACAAGAACGGGAAAACATTTAACTTTCAAAACTACAGCAGTCGGACTCCTCAGTTCCCAAACACTCACAGTGTGTTGTTAAAAGAAGAGGTGATGCAACACAGCATCCCAGCCCAAACACTGAAAAAAAAACAGCCCAGACCACTATTCCTCCTCCACCAAACGCTTCAGGCAAGTATACATTTAGGCAAGTAGTGTTATCCTGGTATCAGCCAAACCTAAATTTGTCTGTCAAATATGAAGCATCACTTATCAGTCCAGAAAAGTTAAACAAACTGACTATTTGAAAAGGTGGTATCATCTGAAAGAGCCATGTTGAAAGTCACTGAGCTCTTGGATAAAACCTGTTGTGATGCCAGCATTTGTCCATGGAGATGGCTGTGAGCATAGTTTCATGCATATTTTCGCAGTGGTGGTGTTTGAAAAAGCTGAAATGGCCGATTTGAATGGGTGTCGACATGCTTTTCTCCATATAACATCCTGTACAGGAAACAAAACATAATTTTTCTTCAAATTTTAGTGTATATTTTCTATTTAACTTGTTTTCATTTAGAAAGTCAACAAAACATAATTTTGTTTGACCAGTGGTGCCCAAACCTTTGCATATGACTATATATGAAATAACGAATACTTTAAGATATCTGATGTGTTTTATATTGCTGCTTCTTGTTATGTGTTACCTTGTCTTGTAGTCCGACTGACTTTTATTATTTAGTCTTTATCTTTAGGGCACTGTTACTGTTTATTTTAATATGACCTTTGTCTCTGAGGAATTCTGTTGAAACATTAACCAGCTTGTTTTTTGGAACTATTCAAAAATGTTTGAGAAGAAAGCAGAAACTAGTTAAAAATGTCATCTTCACCGGGGTATACGCTAAGCTAAAAATCTGGTCTGCTCTGTTTTTTTTTCCATAGGTTGTATTGTTGGGACCAGTGTGTATGGAATCCACCGTAATGCCACCGTCTGGGAGAATCCAAATGTGTGAACGTATTATTTACAACTCTAGCATTTTTATTAGAATGCTGAGACTCATGACCATTACTGCCTGATGGTTTTTGCTTCTAGAAATGAAATGTGGCTTAAGCACTAACTATTGGTTTAGTGCTTGCCATGAATAACCCTCATAGCTAAACTATTTTATTGTTATTCTTTCCAAACTATTCGTCTCTCCTATAACTGAAGAAAAACTCAGTTATTCTTAAGTAATATAGTTATTACTAAATTACTATAGCTATTACTTATTGCTAAATAAGACAGTTTGCTTTGTTTTCCATGTTGTTACTGAAACACATTAGGGTGTAAAGGGTTAATTGTTTACCACTTAGTACTAAGTAGTGTTATGTTATATCCTTAGGTGTTCGACCCATTAAGATTTCTGCCAGAGAACACAGCTAAGAGATCACCTCATGCTTTTGTTCCCTTCTCTGCTGGATCAAGGTTTGTATCTAAATTAATACCATGTAAAGCAGCCACTGGTAAAGAGGCGGACAGTTTGACTTAAGCCTCACCAGAAAAAATATTACTTGTTTTGTCTGAATGGACTTTGAAGCCTTTGTGCCTGCGTTTAGCACCATACAAGCAGGCTGCAGCTCTCTGTGTAGCAACATATAACACACCTGATGGTTGCACAACTGTCTGAACTGGAATTACCCTAAAGAGAATGCTTCTCTAGCTGTTTACTACATGATAGTCAGTATTGTGCTCTATGGTAAAAATATCAATAATTATAGTACTGCGAAGGAGTCAGAAACCTCTGCTTCATTTATTTAATTTCCAATGAAATGGTGAATAAGTACAAGTACAAAAATACAAAAAGCAGAAAGCACATACTTAAAAAATACACAGAAGCCCCAACAACTAAATGCAATTTCAGTTTTTTCAGGATTTAGTTGGTCTATCCTTTGCTTTTCTCAGCTTCCTCAACTTTCAGGAGGCTTGGTTTCAGTTTTTGCAATTTCTTTTTTACATTTGCAAAGTTTAGTTTCAGAAGTTGGTTGCGTGTTGAGGTCTGGACTCTGGGGCGGTCAGTTCATTGCTCTGAGAACAACAGCGCCAATTTTTTCTTCTTCTCAGAAAACACTTCACATTGTCTCAGACATAGTGTTGAGTTGTTAAACTGGAAGGATGGACAGAAACACCAGCAAGAGTGGAGCTTGATTTTCTTCTTTCTCTCAAAGATGGAAGCTTTAAGCGCTGTTTATCTTATAGTGACAGTTTTGGTGGTCTACCAGGTCATGCATGGTTGTTAGGAGTCCCATTTACTTTATATCTTAATTATAATCTTATCATTTTTAAACTCCAGATTTGGAAAAGAATTTTTCCAATTTTTTCTTCGATTTTTAAAATTCCATGCACAAGTGTACTATCTTTAATATCTCCTGAACAATGTACGTAATGGCCATTTTGACTAAAAATGAATAAATGATGGGTGGTCTCTGACTTTTGTGCTGTACTGTATGTTGCAATAAAACAAGCATCAAATATTTGACTTAATTTACTGATGATAAGTACATGATTGCAAGAAAGCCTTCAGTGCAATTGATTACGTAGTATTTACTCCTCCTGTATTTACATTCTTAATTCATATTACCTCTTGCATTTAATGTAGGAACTGCATCGGACAGAACTTTGCTATGAATGAGATGAAAGTGGTGGTGGCCCTGACACTGAAGAAGTACATTCTCATCAAGGACCCAGATCATACCCCAAAGATGATCCCTCGATTAGTGCTTAGATCTATTAATGGAGTTAACATTAAGATCAGATTTGTTGAAAATGAGCCTTAGAAAGATAAAATCCTAATTATCATAAAATCCCAATCAGAAATTAGTAAAACCAGTATTAGCTCTAAATTTACTAATAAAAAGCCTGACACATAGTATGGGCTTTCTTTACTATTAATTACCATGCATCTGGTGTTGCAATACAACAGCAACAAGTAGCATTGTCACTGCTAAATGTGTTAAATATTAAATTAACTTTAATAACAGGTTTGATTCTTAAAATTGTTCATTTTAAACTGTGAAGAAATGTGTATATGTATGTGTATAACTGTGTTATACATCCATAACTGCATTTTTTAAATGCAATGAACATTAATAACTTCTTTCCCCCTCTATGTACTAATGTTAGAGTACGTGAGTACATAAGACATTCACAAAAGCAGAAGTTTTTTCTTAAAAAAGTAAATAATAATTTGCTCATAATTTGATCCTTTTCTTGAGCATGATTTATAAGGATATTAAGTCTGGTTGTTGTCATTAAGCATTACATAAGTACTTGCCTGTGTTGGATTATGGTGTAAATGAACTGACCCAGCAGTTTGATAATAAAATGTTTCCTCTATGTACTTGCTGTACTTTTTTCCAGAGCACGATGTTAACCATCTCATTTATTTTTTGTTTATTCCTTTGCAGAACTTTAAAATCTTGTTAAACCATTCTTGGTATAATGGACAAAACCTTCACAAATCCATGTATTTAGTATGGAGCATAAACAACACAACATAAGTGCCTGAGGGGGCGAAAGAGTCAATCATTAATAGAATATAAGATCTTGTCCCAAACGCCTGTCCTACGGGCCTCTGGTTAACTGTTCAGTCGTTCAGAGGCCAAAGTTGTTAAACAGAAGATAGAGGACATATGTCAGTTGCAAAAAGGGCAACATTCTCCTGTTTGATACGTGGCTATAAACATTTGCTTTGGTAAACTACATCATAAATAACATGAGACAAAAAGGGGCACCAAAAATAAAACGTACTTTCAGGTTTATTGTCAGTGTATTTGATAATACAAAAGCAAAAGACAGATCAAAAGAAAACATCTGGATACAAAAAGGAACATTTCTGTCAAAGCTCTTATAAAAGTATTTTTTAAAACGTGTTCAGGGGGAGGGAAATGTACTGTAAAGAATCCAAGTATAATCGACTCAATCACATACATCTACTGCCATCTAGTGACCGATGTAAAGCATCACAAGCAACAAACAATTTCTGCTTTATACTCTGCAACATGACTACCTTTTTTTCCTGAAATACACATTTGTGATGCGCTTGCATAAAATCACTAGCAACTGTTGTTATTCTGAACAAGTTATTTTGTGTGGTGACACCAAATTTAAACCCAATTTTAGCTCAGGTCCTAGATTCCACTAATGGAAATCTGAATATTTAGGTTAAGCTTAATTTATCCAGAGTCAAAATAATCTTTACTGGAATGTCTTGTAACTCACTGATGCTGAAGAAAAATATGTAAAAATCACAACACATCCATAATGTTCGTTCGTTCCACAGCTAGAGAAGTAAAGATGGTGTGGGCTTTTTGCCAGGCCATGCCTCTTTGGCATATTTCTTCTTGCGGGGCTCGCTCAGGCCCTCTGGAACATAGGGGCCTGTTACAGGTGTGGGATTCAGGGTAACAGGGGGCAGAGGAGGCTCTGGGGCCAAGTTCACCTCTGGGGCAGGGTTTGGGAGTGGGAGTCCTCCAAGGAGGGTGGTTCCACCAGATGCACCTGTGGGATGAGCCTCATGGCTAGTGGGTGGAAGATCTCCATACAGCCCTCCTCTCAAGGCGAAACCGTGTGAGTGTCGCATGGTAGAGTCGTCTATTCCTAAAACGTTACTACTCTCTACTTTCTTCTTCTGTCAGTGAAAATGAAAAAGGCTCACAGTGGGTTTCTAATAATTAGCACATGAAACACAAACAAGCAATATAAGTTGTAACAAAAAGCTACCTTCATTGGAACCACAGCAGTCTGTACCATGTTCCTGAAGCGACCAACAGAGGGGTCAACATCCTCTGTAAGGGTCAAACAAGAATATAGTGTTTTTTTCCACAAACAAAACATTTTGTAAGTGTAGAAATAAGAGAATGTGTTAATAGTGGCATGGGGTAGTTAAGCTTACCTGGGTTGATGATCTCCTCTTCTTCACTAAAGCTCACTCTAGAACTTTTCCTTCTCCTTTTGGGTCTCTGAATATCCAGATTGCCCTCCTCTATGGTCAGAACAGAGATGCGTTTGTTGTGTGCTGTGTTGAACTCGGTCAGGTTCTTCAACGTTCCATAAAAGTACAGAAGACAAGAAAACACAGAGTTTTCTTAAGCTGGAATGCTATTAATGGGCACACTGATGCAAACCATTTGAACAAGGACAAAACAAAAACATGTTAAAATAAAAAGGTGGAAAAACAAAATATTTCAGGATTCACACACCTCCAACTCAGTCTCCTCTTCAGGAAGACCCAGCAGTCCCTTCAGTTCCTCATCGTCTCCACCCTTATCCCCTGCTCCCACATTAGCCTGGCTCTGAGGTTTTTCACGTATGGTGTAGACACGTGTGGAGGCACCAAAAGACATAGTGGAATCAATAGGAACCTGCTGTGGCTTGTGGGGTTCCAGGCGAATGTGTCCAAGGAAGGTGCCATGTGCTGTCGGGGGTGTACACAAAGACTCATAGCACTAGCTCCTATTACACTGCTAGTAAGATATGCCATGTTTTAATGTCCAGTTGAGTAAAAAAGTATTTGCTCCTGATTTTCACTACATTTGTGTATTTGTCATTCTGTTTCGTTCATCAAATAAAATGCAATATAAGACAAAAACAAGAGAAAACACAACCACAATTAAAAAAACTATTGATTTAATCTATTAAATAAAAAAAGTTAAGCAACACCTACAGTGGATATAAAAAGTCTACACACCCCTGTTCAAATGCCAGGTTTTTGTGATGTAAAAAAATGACAGCAAGACAAATCATTTCACAAATTTTTCCACCTTTAATGTGACCTATAACCTGTACAATGCAATTGAAAAACAAACAGAAACCTTTACATTGGAAAAATATAAAATAAAAAACTTAAAATAACCTGGCTGCATAAATATGCACACCCTTAAACTAATACTCAGTTATAAAAGGGTGTGCACACTTATGCAACCACATTATCTCAGTTGTTTATTTTTACTTCACCTCCCTGAAAGGTTTCTGTTTGTTTTTCAATTGCATTGTACAGGTTATAGGTCACATTAAAGGTGGAAAAATTTGTGAAATGATTTGTCTTGCTGTCATTTTTTAACATCACAAAAACCTGGCATTTGAACAGGGGTGTGTAGACTTTTTATGTCCACTGTACATTGCCTGTGTGTAAAAGAAACTGGCCCCTAAACCTAACTTAACTGGTTGCACGACCTTTAAGAGCAAAAAGCACAATCAAACGCTTCCTATAACTGGAGAACAGTCTTTCACATTGCTTTCGGCCAACTGTTCCTAGCAGAAATGCTTTAACGCAGACAGTTTGGAGGCATATCTGAGGCCTCCAGTTCTTCAGATGTTCATCTGGATTGTTTTGTGACTTCCCAGGTAAGTCGTTGCTGTGCTTTTGGAGGCATCTTGGTATGCCATCCACTTCTTGGATGATTTAGCACCATTCCAGTTTTCTCCATTTGGAGAAAACAGCTATTACTGATGTTTGCTGGAGTCTCAGATCATTAAATACAAGTAATTTATTTTTTTTTTTTTTAGGATAATACTGTCTCATTTTATCTGGAATTTATTTTGAGCGTGGCTTCTTGTTAACACCTATTAGCTTTCTTCACATTGCTGGAAAGGTTCTATTTAAGGGACGTCAAGATTCAACAGGGCTGGCAATAATTAAACCTGGGTATATCTAGTTTAACTGACCCCAATTATCAATTAAATCTGGCTAAAAGGTTGACTAAGGGGGCAGTAATTATTTCACACAGGAGGGGTTGGTATTGGATAACTTTTTCCTGATCATTTAAAAACTGTACTTTGCGTGTACTCAGGTTGTCTTTGTCTTATTTTATTTTGTTTCAAAATGTGAAAAAAATAAAAACAAAAAAAATAAGTGACAAATATGCAAAAGTGCAAGAAATCTGGAGAGAGCAAATATGTTTTCATAGCACTGTCTCTCTTGCTCCTTTAACCTTGAATGACTTACTGCTGTTGAGGTCGATGAGGAAAAGCCTCTTTAAGTGTTTATGGTAGACAAGGGCAGCGTGGACTCGAGAACATGACTGGTGATCAATGGTGAAATCACAGAGGTCTGGGTTCCTCCCAAACAAGTAATACTTCTTTTCATCAATAATCAGTTTCTGCAGAGACAGAGCATGTCACTAGGCAGTAGGTTTATGTGCATAATAGATGGAATATGATAATAAATATGTAATATAGTAAGTTTAGTATATTTAGTAACATACGGATGATGTAATAAAACTCCATAAAAAGCTATTTGTTTCTTACAGACTTCCAATATTCAATGGCTTCTGAGACATTGTTGACTAGACATAAAATAAACCGTCCAATTAAAGAAAGCACACTTGCACTCGCACATGTGATGTATCCCCGAGTCATAACTCCTGAGAGAATGACTTCGCACTCAGAGCTTAAATCTCAGGGCCTGTCTCTATAGCACCATTCTGGACCCAACAGCCATGGATGTGCACCAGCACAAAAAAGGACTGGGCAGCAGACAGTCAGGTTAGTATCTAGTGCATTTCTCTGTTATTCCCTTTGAGAAACTGCAACAATATACAGAAGCCATACAATAAACGCTTCCATGAAAAGCATGTGCAGATTAATTTATTCTTGTGATAAGTCCAATAAAATCACCCACCTCAACGAGCTTGTCTCCTTTCACCACATCCAAATGTAGTCCTGGTGGAGGCTTCCCTGCCCTAAAAGCAACAAACAAAAAACTGTGAAGTACTACAAAGAAAACTGTAAAGAAACACAATATTAATGGTGTAGCTTAGATGCCTTAGCCAAAGGGAATCACACACTAACACTGATGAACACTGATTATTATAAATAAATAAATAAATCACATGAATCACACATATTTAGACTCCCAAAAGTCATTAGGGGTTTTACTGCTGAATTCAGGATGTTCTGACTACTTGACCACATCTAGCTGTTTCTAGAAAACTCATCTTTTAGAGTTCAGTTTCTTTTATAGTTTATATTTTATCTTTTTTAATAAAGATGTTATTCTAGCATTTAAATGGTACTAAAATATGGATAATACAAAGGTTAGCTTGAATCATTCAGAAACAGAGTGTATTACAAATGCTTTAATGTAGAGAGTAACATATCACTGAGTATCATGTATCAGGTAGATTCCACCAATATTTCCACATTTCTTTATATCTCAGTAGTCGGGGTGTAAACAAAGTCATTCAGAGTCTGAAACGTACAGAATCTGATTTTTTTCATGGTTGTAACTGGAACCAGCAGGTACAATGCCTACAACTCAAATATAGCCATTTTATATAATATTCAAATCTCTGATTTTTTAAAATGCAATGCTCATAATGGCTAAACAGTATTAATGCTGAAAAAGTTTTCATTGGCCACTATTTTGCCTTATAACGCCCTGCATGTACATTTGTGCCATGAATGGACTAAAAAAATACATTTAGGTCAATGTCTTGTCTTAGCTACATCATTTCACTCTGAAAGACTTTGTTTACATCCAAACCTTTACATTAAACCTTTAATTATGCAAGAGGGACGAAAGGTGGGATTGCTCCTTTAACTGAACGCCGGTCATCTTGCAGAAAAGAAGTGGCTTTCCAAACGCAGCCCTTGCTCTTTGCTGCTGTGACACGTTACGTTAAAATAGCGGTGAAATGGAGTTTATTCATACATCGAATGATCCGTTACAGTTTATATAACCTGCGAATAAGAAACCAGCTTCATCCTCGTATATCGGCTGCAGATTCGTTTCTTTACAGATTCACACGTTAGGCAGAACAAAATGATCCCAGTTAGCTGACTTAGCAAACAGACCTTGCAGTCAGCCTCATTTCTACGGTGATAAAATCACTCGGATCAGGAAAAGTCGCGTTTGCAATACGGGAAATAAAAGTAACGTTACGCCTTCTAAACACAGCACTAACCCCTGAATGGGTAACGGCTTTAAGATCGATTTACTGACCGGCTGAGTAGCTAATCAGCTAATGAGCTCACATGCTAAAGCAGCCTTTTCGATAAATATGCTAATGAAGCTCCACACAACTCCACCAAACCGGTCGCTGCGGGCTCGAGTTACCGAACGCAAGCCCGCGGACACAGAACCGTAAAGTTCTTACCACGAGGGACAGTCGAATTTTGGAGCATTTGCAGGTGTAACGTTAGGTTTTGCCATCGCGCTGTAACGAGAACTACATTCTTCATTCATTAAACTACACAACACCGAGAAACTCGGCCCCCGCTCTTCTACTGCTGCTCACTCACTCAATCAGCCATCACACAGCGCCACCTGCAGCACTGGCTGAGTCCAGCCCCACAGTAATGCAGCAGTAAGTGGTTTTAATTTTTTTATGATGATGATGATGATTTTTTTTTATTGAATTCCTTTATTTATTGTATTTTTTTTATTCAATGAATTTACTTACTTACCCATTGCAGTGAATTATGTTGTCATTGTCCTGAAGTTATGTGAATGAAGCTGTAAAAATGTGTATTAAATAATAATAATAATAATAATCATGTGATGGCGGCATGTTAATGAGTGTTGTATGAGTGGATCAGACACAGCAGTGCTGCTGGAGTTTTTAAACACCTCACTGTCACTTCTGGACTGAGAATAGTCCACCACTCAAAAATATCCAGCCAACAGTGTCCTGTGACCACTGGATCGCCACATGACCACCACAAACTGTGCAGCAACAGATGTGCTATTGTCTCTCACTTTACCAGCCTGGTAGGAGTGTCTAACAGAGTGAACAGTGAGTGGAGCAGCACTGCTGGGTCTGATCCACTCGTACCAGCACAACACAAACTAATACACCATCGTCACATCAGTGTCACTACAGTGCTAAGAATGATCCGCCACCCTAAAAATAACTGCTCTGAGGTGGTCCTGACCATTGAAGAACAGGGTGAAAGGGGACTAACTTGTATTGATGTAGTGTAGTGTAATGGTTAACACCTCTGCCTTCTACTCTGTAGACTGGGGTTCAGTCCCCCACCTGGGTAAGCACCCTACACTATACCAATAAGTCCTTGGGCAAGATTCCTAACACTACCTTCGCCTACTTGTGTAAAATCATCAAATTGTAAGTCGCTCTGCATAAGAGCGTCAGCCAAATGCCGTAAATGTAAATATTGAGAGAAACAGATGGACTACAGTCTGTAATTGTAGAATTACAAAGTGCACCTATATAGTAACTGGAGCTGATAATGTGGACAACAAGTGTAGAAACAGAGATGTTATGGCTGATTGTTGTGTCTATATGTGCACTCAGGGTCCATAGTCACAAGTTTCTGCTCTGTTTCACACGTGGTGAAGGACATAAAGAAATGTGTTTACATAAGTATTAGCGTATTTTTAAACAATCAAATAATTTATAGTGTACATGCAGAGTTTGCAGCAGTTGCATGTCTCATTGACGGGAAATGAGCTTGACAAGGGTGAGAAACAGTTTAGGGAAAAGCATGAGGAAGAAGAACTGAGAGGAACCAAGACTCAAATGGGGAAGCCGCCATCCACCGAGGCGAGGCCGGATGGTCTGACGTGTGATCACAGTGCCGTTCAAAAGCTGAGGCAGTTATCATGCATTTTGTTTTCTTTTACAAGTTTGATTTTCACTGTTACTGTCAAATCAGTAAGAAATATTACTGTCATGTTTTGTAAACTGGTTTTCTAATATTCTGTCAAAAGAAATCAAAAGAAAAAAGATGAATTCCACTTTTTTTTTCAAAATTGTTGCATAATGACATCATACAGATATAAAAAGGACCATTCAGAGTGGACTGTTCTTTAATGCGCTGTCCTGGAGAAACTTACCAAGTCAGAATTATTCACAGTGGTAAAAGCTAATAGCTACATCACATGAACTTATTATATGATATGGTTACAGACAAACCACATGATATTTGAGATGTTGTTTTGCAGTAGTTTTAAGAAGGTTTTGACCTTTTACTGACATCGACTGTGCATATAAAAGTCAGAAGACATATTTGTGTTGCAGACATTGCAGTTCCTGGTTCCTATCACCACTGTAAGGGAATCTGAGTTGGTCATTTTCCAATGATCACCACTATGAAGGAATCTGAGTTGGTCATTTTCCTATCACCACTCTGAAGGAATCTGAGTTGGTCATTTTCCTATCACCACTCTGAAGGAATCTGAGTTGGTCATTTTCCAATGATCACCACTATAAAGGAATCTGAGTTGGTCATTTTCCAATGATCACCACTATAAAGGAATCTGAGTTGGTCATTTTCCTATCACCACTCTGAAGGAATCTGAGTTGGTCATTTTCCAATGATCACCACTATAAAGGAATCTGAGTTGGTCATTTTCCAATGATCACCACTATAAAGGAATCTGAGTTGGTCATTTTCCTATCATCACCACTATGAAGGAATCTGAGTTGGTCATTTTCCTATCATGACCACTATAAAGGAATCTGAGTTGGTCATTTTCCTATCATCATCACTGTAAAGGAATCTGAGTTGGTCATTTTCCTATCACCACTATGAAGGAATCTGAGTTGGTCATTTTCCTATCATCACCACTATAAAGGAATCTGAGTTGGTCATTTTCCTATCATCACCACTATAAAGGAATCTGAGTTGGTCATTTTCCTATCATCACCACTATAAAGGAATCTGAGTTGGTCATTTTCCTATCATCACCACTGTAAAGGAATCTGAGTTGGTCATTTTCCTATCATCACCACTATAAAAGAATCTGAGTTGGTCATTTTCCTATCACCACTATAAAGGAATCTGAGTTGGTCATTTTCCTATCACCACTGTAAAGGAATCTGAGTTGGTCATTTTCCTATCATCACCACTATAAAGGAATCTGAGTTGGTCATTTTCTTATCATCACCACTATAAAAGAATCTGAGTTGGTCATTTTCCTATCACCACTATAAAGGAATCTGAGTTGGTCATTTTCCTATCACCACTGTAAAGGAATCTGAGTTGGTCATTTTCCTATCACCACTGTAAATGAATCTGAGTTGGTCATTTTCCTATCACCACTATGAAGGAATCTGAGTTGGTAATTTTCCTATCACCACTGTAAAGGAATCTGAGTTGGTCATTTTCCTATCATCACCACTATAAAGGAATCTGAGTTGGTCATTTTCCTATCATCACCACTGTAAAGGAATCTGAGTTGGTCATTTTCCTATCATCACCACTATAAAGGAA
Source organism: Pygocentrus nattereri (assembly GCF_015220715.1). NCBI lineage: Eukaryota > Metazoa > Chordata > Actinopteri > Characiformes > Serrasalmidae > Pygocentrus > Pygocentrus nattereri. The sequence continues at coordinate 22,299,574 of NC_051213.1, forward strand.
TCTGAGTTGGTCATTTTCCAATAATCACCACTATAAAGGAATCTGAGTTGGTCATTTTCCTATCACCACTATGAAGGAATCTGAGTTGGTCATTTTCCTATCATCACCACTATAAAGGAATCTGAGTTGGTCATTTTCCTATCATCACCACTATAAAGGAATCTGAGTTGGTCATTTTCCTATCACCACTATGAAGGAATCTGAGTTGGTCATTTTCCTATCACCACTGTAAAGGAATCTGAGTTGGTCATTTTCCTATCATCACCACTATAAAGGAATCTGAGTTGGTCATTTTCCTATCATCACCACTGTAAAGGAATCTGAGTTGGTCATTTTCCTATCATCACCACTATAAAGGAATCTGAGTTGGTCATTTTCCAATAATCACCACTATAAATGAATCTGAGTTGGTCATTTTCCTATCACCACTATGAAGGAATCTGAGTTGGTCATTTTCCTATCATCACCACTATAAAGGAATCTGAGTTGGTCATTTTCCTATCATCACCACTATAAAGGAATCTGAGTTGGTCATTTTCCTATCATCACCACTGTAAAGGAATCTGAGTTGGTCATTTTCCTATCACCACTGTAAAGGAATCTGAGTTGGTCATTTTCCTATCACCACTAAAGAAATCTGAGAAATAGAACTTAAGCATTTCTTCTTTTTTGGGGATCATTTTGGTCTAAAATAAAATGCCAAAACTCCACAAGCAGAAGTGTCACCAACCTCAAAAGGGCTGTAGATGCTGTCAACAAGTGAACAAAATAAAATAAACATAAAACAGAAATTAGTAACTAAATGTGTATAATTGAAATGAAACTGAGTAAAAAGCACAATTATTTCTCTTCTCCATGAATATCATTATAGTGAAAGTTTTAAACTACTTAGGAAAGTACAAATCCAAAACTTTACCTGACTAAATGTAACAGGGTGAATAACTGGTCTCTACCCACCACTGGTTGTTCTTTAGGTTGGGATTAGCGTTATAAATCAGCTCTGCAGGATGATGAGTGTGCTGGAAGTGAAGTAGGCTTCCCTCCAGTGCTCCAGGCTGTATCCTATGAACTATCATGAACTTTGCACTAGTGTATTGAAAAAGTTATCCAAGTACACAGCAAATGATGCCTGCCTGTCGCTCTGGATTAGAGCATCTGCTGAACAATGAACAATGTTCAGGATTAAAACAAAAAGATCCAAATTTCCAGTAAGTTTATTAAAGATATGCCGAATTTGTGAAAAATACTGGATGCCAGGAGTTTGATAGGAACATGATGGATGACACAAACAGATACAGTGCATAGTGGAAGTTTAACTCCCCTCGACAGTTATCAACATTTTCTGATATGCATATTCCTGCAATCAATATTGCAAATATTGTTTTAAAAAAGCCCCACATTTATTAATTTGTAACTCATAGTTCAGGCTATAGGCACCAGCACCCCCTCAACCCTGAGGGAGAAGCGGCTTAGAAAATGTGTGTGTGTGTGTGCGTGTGCGTGCATGCGTACGTGCGTGCATGCGTGTGTGTGGGTGCGTGCAGTTCAGGGGTGAACTTTTCCCAGTTTGTCATGGCACATTTATGAGGGTTGTTCACATTGCTTGGATGGTGCTTTTAGACTGCAATTTTCCAACACTGCTACAAATTCTCAGTGGAATTAAGGTAAAAGTTTTGACTGGGCCACAGCAGGATTCACTGTTGTGCTTTTGAGCCATTCCAATGCTGCTTTGGCCTTCTGCTTGGGATCATAGTGTTAGTGAGAGATAAACTTGGTCTCAAGCTTTGTTTCCTAGCAGGCTGTGTGTAAGTATTTCTATGTATTTTCTCTCTGTGCTTCCTGAAATGTATGACCCTGCCTCCATCATACTTTTTTGTAGAGGATGTACATTTTCATATCAACTGACCACAAATTCTATCTTGGTCTTATGTGACAACAAAACATTTCCCACATCTTAACATTAATGTAAAAACATTAACATGAAGGTTAATGTAAAAACAGTTAATGTAAAAACTCATGCAGAAATGTTACTGTTATTCATGATTCTGCCCAAATGTTTGACAGCCGGACCTCCTCTTCCCCTCTAGAGTTTTAAGATTCTCTAATAAGTGCTCCATGGTCTCAGATGAAATTGAAGACAAAAGGGCTTTTTTGTTGTAAGCACAAAATTATGGACCAGTATGCCTTTTAAAAACTTTAGCTTGAAGGAGGTTAGCAGATTTGCAGAAGTAAGGGAGGCCTATTTTGGGGTTACTTAAAGTTCTAAACTGTAATAGACAGATGAAATACACAACCGTCTTAAAATATTCTTAATATTCTTCATTTTTAAAAGTGATAGGGCCACCAGTGGTCGGAGTGTTTTGATCTTCTATAAACTTCTGTTTGCTTGCTATTGTTTTTGTTTTTTTTTCATTTATTAAATGTATTTCATTTACCTGGTTTGTGGCAAACTTTTCTTGAATAATTGCTTCCTTGCACCCACCTGTGGGCCAGTTTAACGCAGAGCTCTTTATACAGCTTCATACACTCTTTATACACTTTCAGCCACTCAGCTCTGCACCTCCCTCAAATCTTTGCTTCTGGAAAACTGCAAGTTCCAACAAAATACTGATAACTTTGAAGGAGGTTGAGTACTTCAGCAACACGCCACACACCAAAGTTTGACGAAAAAAACGGCTTTGATGGGTCGCTGGCCGCAATGAGCTGCCGCTGTTCTGCAGACTAACTTGTGCAAGCAGCGGTAAATGAACTTGCTTCAGTAGGAAGTTCTCAGGCGGAGCTTTTTTTCTCATCCAGAAGCGGAAACAGGCGAGGCGGCTTGGACTTTCTACTGATTTCTGCGACATACGCGTGCATTTGTACACTTGCTGAGATATGGGTGACCCCGGGGTGGTGCTGGACCTGCGGGAATACATCAGCAGTCTGGACCGGTCATCTTTACCTCGGATCCTGCAGGTCTGCTCCGGAGTTTACTTTCAAGGTAAGCGGCCATCAGCGACAAGACCGTCGCCCTGACTTTCAGCGCCTAGTAGAGCTCGGCTTAGTGTTTCACCGGACACTCCTGGTGCCAGCATTCAGGTGCTCATCAACACTTTGTAGGCGTGCAGACGAGACTAAACGCACTCAGGTGTTTCTCTGGTAAAATAAAGATTCACGTCAGCGCAAGAATATCTTTCCACAGAGCAGCTTAAAACAGATGTTTAAACGTCGCTGGTCCAGAAGTGATTAAGTACTGAATAACAGATCTTAAGCGTTTCTTTTCTTTTTGATCTTAAATAAAATGCTAAAGCTCCAAAACCAGAGACGTGACCAACCTCAGAAGGGCTGTAGATGCTGTCACCAAGAAAACAGAACGAAAATAAAGAGAAAACAGAAATGAGTAACTACGTGTTTATGATTAAAATGGAACTAAGTAAAAAATACACTAATTTCTTCATAAATGTCCTCATCAGCAGAAGTTGAAAAATACTCAAGGAAGGAGAAATCCATTAATATTTCACTTGAGTAAATGTAACAGAGTGAAAAAAAACAGTGACTAGTTTCAGCCCATATCTTCTAGTGAGTTAGTATAGAGAGGAATTGGTGCCAAATTGAAAAGCTATCACCACAGCGTAACAACGTGAAATTCAGTGCACGCATGAATTTCCATAGAGACATGCAGAATACATGAAACATGACAAAATGAAAAACAAACTCCCTATTACATTGTTTTCACATCGCTTGAACTCCTTACTGAAAAACAGTACATGAGGATTTGCATTTGAAAATGAAATGCTGCATTTAAACAGTAACCTGAAGAAAACAGGTCAAAATGAAAAGTAAAAGATCTGTTTCTTGGATTTAAAATTGTTTTAAGTACTGCGCTGTGGAAAAGAAGTGTAGTCATAGTTCCTACATTTCAACGCAGATTATTTTTAATTCTGCCACAAATTCAGCGTTTCAGAAAAGTAATGTGTATGTAAGCAATGATATTTCACGTTTTTCCACTTTAGGGAGTGCTTTTCAATTTGACAGGAATTCCTCTGCATAGGTTAGGCTAATAAACCAGCTCTGCGGGATGGTGAGTGTGTTGGAAGAGGGTTGGGCTGAAATGTACCCTTTCAGTTATCTGTTTAAAAGTCTCATTTTGTGTGTTTTCTCTCAATATTCTCTACACAAGTGTTTCTCAGCTCTCGTCCTGGCAGCTCTCTTCCGTGCAAATTTTACTGCTCTTACTTTGTGTTTGCTCTTGCTTTAAGGCCTGTTTCACACAGAGCTGTAACACAGGCACACACACATGCACGTCCAGAGACCTGAATACATTCTTTAATTTAGTTTCATTCATGAACATCATCAAAGGAAAGCATTATACATCCTGTGCTGCACACAAATATCCTGGGCCCAGTCACAAGTCAAAATGCTCTTGAGGACAAATAAACATACCCAATCTTTTACAAATGATGTTCTTATTGAGTAGAGTGATTGATTAGATCAATTTTGCATCTGTAAAAGGGTGTTGGTGTAGCTTTCTTGCTGCTCAGTGCCGCAGTGCAGCTGTAAGTATGAACAGCCTGTGTCTGAGAGCGGTAGCCATGCAGGGGCAATTGGCTATGTGTGAAGAGGGCCTAACACCACTTTAACTGAATAATGGGCTGTTGAGGAGCTGAATATTTGGGTGTTTAGAAGTAGGGAAAACAAAGTGCAGGACAGTGGGCCTCCAGGACCACCATCACCCTGTGATGTGTTGTATTTTATTATGAATCTATGAGCTATGAGCTCTATGAGCTGGTTGTGCATGACTAGGCTCTTTCATTTGGTAAAATTTACTATTGGCTAAACTTTAACTGGCTGTTGATTAATTGGCAATATGCAGTGCTGTGCTAAAGGCAGAAGGGCCATTCTGAAGTTAATTATTTCTGAGGGTCAGGGACAAAAGCCAAAAACATCTTTAACAGAAAAACACACAGAATATACACAGACATATATATATATAATTTTTTTTGTTGTTATTATTATTATTTTCGGTAAGTAATGCCTTTATTACACTTTCTGTTCTTTACATGAGCCTTGCTTTCAGTTTTTCAAAGACATCTACAGGGATATTTTTACAGCTCCAAAGTCCAGTCTTGTTGGCTATATCTTGTAGGCTGCATTTTCAGCTTCTGATGATCCAAACAATCCCAAACTCATTCAGTGATGTTGAGGTCAGGACTTTGAGGCGGCCAGTCCATTGCCATTTTTTGTTCTCAGTACCAGCTTCCTGACTGCTGCACATCCTATCAGACAGAAAAAAAATATATTTTTAGATTTAAATCAAGAATGGAGCTTGATTTTCTCCTGTGTCTCAATAATGAAAGCTCGTTGTTTTTCTGCTGGTGACAGTTTTAATGCATGGTCATTAGGAATCTCATTTACTCTTCTTCTTTTAATGACTCTAATTTGGAAACTTTCCCTTTTTTCACTTATTTTCCTTTGATTTTCACCTCCCTTACTCCCTTATGCAAGTGGGTTATCTTATATCTAATTTCCACAAAAATCTCCAGAAAATGAATAATTTGTCTTTAATGGCCATTTTAACAGGAAAATAAATAAATCTCTGATTTTTGCACAGTGCTCCATTGTTTGGCCTTTAGTGGGTAATGATTTAAGATTACTGACCCTTTCACTGCAAAAAGAACAGGTGTTCATGATCACAGCATTATACCAGCTAGTCTACCACGCATTTTCTTGATTACCGCGCACAGAAAGACTGTGTGAAAGACTGTTAATGACACATAATATTTGAAATTAACAAAATGGTTTAAAGTCTGTATTTCCCTAGGACATTAAATAAACATTAAAGCAAATTTCCAAAATTATTTAATCTTTAATTAACCTCAGTCAGTGAACACTGTAAGGACACTACAAGAGACAGTATTAGAGGCATCAGCTACAGTTGACTTCATAAATGCTACCACAGATTTACAGTGGAAGCTCCCACTGTGAGGGTAATTTATTATGATTTCAGTCTTTTTTAAACAGTGCTCACTGGAGACGTCATACGGTTAACACCTTGTTTTTTCTAGTCAAAGATTTGCTACATCTCCACTGTGTGAAAGAATGCATTGACACCCTTATTGTTATCAGGCTCAGTGTATGAGCTGTCGGGGAGCGAGGTTTGCCTGTCTACTGGAGACTTGGTGAAGGTCACTGGGTTGGAGCTCCTGTCCGTCTGCTGTGAGGACATTGGCAACAACACTACATTCGAACTGCCTCTAGAGCATTCAGGTGTGTACTGGCGTAGTGAAAGAACACACAGACAAAACACATTTATTGGGGTCTTATGATGTTTACAACACTATTTGATACAAAAAGGTCATTTCCTTTGAAAAAAAGACCTTTGAAAATAGAGAACACTGACAGTAAGTTCTTTATTTCCTAGAATGAAAAGAGCATTTTAGTTTGTATGTGATGAGTCATATCTCAGCTTTCAAGTGTAGTGATGCAGAACGGTGGCTTCCAAAGTTAAAAGGCCATAAATATTTAAATGGTAAAATAATGAAAAATGTGTAAATATTTAAAGGGATACTGATTTACGGTGCTGTTAAAAAGTATTTAGCCCCCTCTGATCTACTTTATTTTTGCATATTTGTCACACTAAATGTTTGCAGATCCTCAGACATGAGGAAACATAAAAAAAAAAACCACAAAGTTCTTATCATTTCAATGATAATTTCATTTATTGAAGAAAAACACCTACGGTATGTGAAATCTGCAACCAAATGATTTTATAACTGGAGATCAGTCTTTCACATCACTTTGGAGGAACTTTGTACCACTCATTACAGAATTGCTTTAATTTGGTTGTATTAGAGGGCTTTTGAGCAAGAACTGCCCATTTAAGGTGCTGTGACAGCACCTCTGTGGGGTTCAAGTCAGGACTTTGACTAGGCAACTCCAAAACCTGGATTTTGTTTCTTTTAAGACATTCAAAAGTGGGCTTGCTATTGTGCATTGGATTGTTGTCCTGCTGCAGAACCCAATTTCTTTTGAGCTTTAGATTATGGACTGATGACTGGACCTTCTCCTGCAGGATGTTGTGGTAGATATCAGAATTCATGGTTCCATCAATTATTGCAAGTCGTTCAGGCTCTGAAGCTGCAAAGCATCTTCACATAATCACACTACCATCATCATGCTTACACCAGATGTAATGAGACCCTGTCTTACTTTCCAATTTCCACTCTTACTGTTGCACTTTCAACTTTTGACGTCAGTTCCGAGAACATTATTCCATCAGGACATTTTCTGGCAAATATGAAGCTTTATGCTCCTCTCAGTTAAGAGTGTTTTTCATCTTGCCCTTCTCCCATAGAGTCTCTTTATAATGGTGGAATCTGAAGTCCAGCAGTTCCTCAAATGTTCATCTGGGTTTTTTTTTTTACTTCCTGGATGAGTCATTGCTGTGCTCATTTTTGGAATTTTGGTGGGCGAGCCCTGATTCAGCACTGTTCCATTTTTTCTCCATTTCAAAAGTAATGGCTCTCAGTGTAGTTCACTGGAGTCTCAGAGCTTTAGAAATACCTTTGTAACCCTTTTCAGACTAAATTGACACCTTTTAGCCTACTTAATAATACTGGAAAGGTTCTTTGAGGTGATGTTTAGAATCAACAGCGTTGGCAGTAATCAAGCCTGCATGTGTCTAGTTTAATTAACCCCAGTTATCAACTAAATTGAGTCAGTTGGTTGATTGAAGGGATAATTACTTTAAATTACCAAGGGGTAATTACTTTTTAGTTGGTGTGGGATAACTTTTTTCCTTCGACAAATGAAGTGGTTATTTAAAGACTTTGTGCATGTCTTTGTCTTGTATTACATTTTGTTTGAAAATCTGAAACAATTGTGACAAATATTCAAATAAAAAAAAAATATAGAATAGGGCCAACATATTTTGTAGCACTTCATACTTTTTGCAAATCGCAAAAACTTTATCTAATTTGTTTATCATTCTGTGTTAGAACTCCTGGCTCCTTTGATTAATTTCCAGTAATACATACAATAAAAATGTACATGCACTAACCAATTTTGTAGTACACCAACATTGTAGTAGTATGTTAGTGTGCATTGTGCTAGCACAAGGATGTCAGGCCCAGCAGTGTTGCTGGCATGTTTACACATCACATCGTTACTGAAATAGTCTGCCAACCAAAAATGTCCACCTTAAAGTTCTGCAGACAGACTACCAGTCTGTCCAAACTGTGCATTGAAAAAGATAAGCTAATGTACACCTGTATGGACAGATATGTCTAATAAAGCATGTTTAAAAGCCAAGCTCACACCAGTGCATCACCCAGTAACATGCCACTACAGTCAGTGGTGGTCCTGTGGCAGCCCATTGAAGGATGTGGTAGAGGGTGGCTGACAAACTGTGAACAGCAACAGATGTTCTTTGAATTTTGAATGTGATTTTGAATTTACACTGTTAATGCTATCATGGCTGTGAATAGGTCTGTTCAAGCTGGTTCCTGAAGACCTACCCTACAGTACAATAGAGGAACTGGTAGGCCTGCAACCTGTTGGTGTGGATGCCTGCGGCTCCTTCACCTTCATCAGTAGAAACGAGCTGATCATAGACAACCTCACGGTGCCAGCTGGAAAAGAGATAACCTTGCTGTCTGTGGAGGTCACCGAAAATGAAGAGAGACGTGCCCGCTGTCAGCTAATGGGGCAGCAGGGAGTATTTGCAGATATGCTTATTCCCTTCTCCTACCATGGAGAGTTCTATGAGTGCGAGAATGATCGTGGCTACTCTCTGCAGGAGATTATGATGTCAGACAGGCTGTGTAGGAGACGCTTCCGCAAAATAAAGTCAAAGAAATGTGGTGGTCCATTGCTTTTTGTGCCGATCTATCAAATCCAAGGCATCATGCACAGTGCGTATTATCAGTCTGTCTCACCTAATAGCTTCTTTAATCATTACTCTGTGTGTGCAATAACATTTACCATTTAATGCATGGACATTTTTGTTGTTTTCACAGTGAGGAAGAACATAGTGAAGTTCCCCTCCAGCTTGGAAGTCGATGTTATTGATGTTACTGAACAATGTAAAGATTTAACATTTGTTACTCCACTATTGTTGGCTGAGATAGCCACTCAGCCAAAAACGACCTTTCCTACCATGGCAGAGATTCTGGAAGCTCCCGAGGCCAACCGGTTCTTTTGCTGCAGTTGGTTCACAGAGCTGAAAAAAGGCAAGCACCTTGTGTTACACAAGAGGGACAATACAGCAATGGTGTTAGCATGCACCCCAAGGGGGAGGAAAGCCCAACAATACTTCCTGATTTCACATGACTATGGTGGCCAAATGCGGAGAAGACCAAGGGAGTTTAGCTCAGTGTACGAGTTGTATGTAGCATTCTCTCGCTGTCCTGGTTTGAAAGTAAGGGTGACAAGACACTGTGAGGCAGTGGAAGAGGAAGGGGTGCCTGCTCTTAGTGTTGATGAACAGCTGGAGGTTTTGAAGTTACAGACAGTGGAGATGTCAGGAGGTGACTCGGGACCTGAACAGAAGCTGGAAAGCTTGATCTGCAGAAGGATCATAGAGGAGGATGAGGACGATGATGAAATGGATGAGAATCAGGAAGAAAGTGAAGAGATCTGCCTGCCTCTGTTTACTCAGGCCCACTTTGTAGAGAAGCTTCCCGACAAGAAGAAGTATTGCTTAGCTGATCTAGTAAAGAACTTTTCCTTGCCTCTTGAAGTAAAAGTAGTAAGTTGTGATAAAGATCTGGAAAAAGACCCACTGGTAGGGTTAACAGCAGTGGTACTGGAAGAGGCTCTAGAAGAGACCACAGTGCTTGCTAGCCTGCCTGACAGTCCAGAGCGGTGCTTTGCATTGCCAACCCGTTGGTTGCAAATGTCTCTCTGCTTCATCTCAGATCCCTTACCCTGGGCTGAAGGCCAGACCCCTGAGCTTCACCCAGAGACTGTGTCTGAGGTAACAGACCATTTCTATCATGAATATCACAGGCTTACACAGACAGATATGGCTCCTCCTCCACGTCCTCCAAAGCGCAAGCCATCATCCTCAGAATCCCAGAAAACGCGTGATAAGCCTAAATCTCGTACTGCAAAGAAAAAAAGTAGCAATCTCCCTGAAAAACTGGACAGTCTGTCTCTGGACCACACAAAGCCCGCCCACTGCAAGCGTAATCCACCACCTCCACCACCACTTGAAGTAAGCATTAAATTTACATTTGTAAGCATTAATGTATGTGAAATACTAATAAAAACAGAAAACTGGTTGAACTAAATTAAACTGAAAACAGTAAAACGTTTTACCACATGATCTTTATATGTGTTTTTATATATATATATATATATATATATATATATATATGTGTGTGTGTGTGTGTGTGTGTGTGTGTGTGTGTGTGTGTGTGTGTGTGTGCGTGTTTTTTCCTCTGTTAATTGATCCAGCTTTAAAGCAGAATCAGGGTTGGGAACAATGGGCCTCATCACTATCTTTCTAGGTTTTTTCCTAAATATTTTCTTGAGAAATGGTCAAAGTCCACATCAGATTCATGATTAAACCACAGAATTCTTTACACCTTTGTGCTCTTAAGTGTGTGAATTTTGTTTTTAGCCAAGAACAAATCCCAAATAAGAAAACATTCGTCAACGTTAGAATCTCTGTGAAAACTATGAACTTTAAGAAACAATTTCTTTTTAAGAATGGATGGTGAATGAGGCCCAGTGGTCTAGATTGCAGCATAATTTGCTCAAAAAATATGTATACATCTTCATGTTATTGGAGCCCTGACAAATTTACAAGTTACCCATAAAATGGACTCTAATACACCCCCATCCCATGACATACCTTGGCTTTTGAAATACAGTGGTAGCAAACTTGATGGTCCTTATCTTCTTTGGCCTTGAGAACACAATGTCCATTATTTCTATAAACAGTCTGCAAGATTGACTTGTCACCCTACAATCCATTTTCCACTGTATAGTACATTTAAAGGAGCTTGAGCCCAGAGAGGTCAGCAACCTTGACAAATGGCTTCTGCTGTCCATAGTATATTCTTAATTTGCATGTAGCTTGTTTGCATGCAGCAACACAGTTTACTGACAACAATTTGTCAAGTGTTCCTGAGCCCATGTGGTGATATTCATCACAGAAGCAGGCCAGTTTTAACACAGATGAGGTTTGTAATTGAAATCATGCCTCACCGACTCAGTGTGCAAATTTTAATGCTTTCAAAATAACATTTACGGTGAACAGTGTGTTGCGGCCTTAACCGGAGTTATTATTGTTACTTTCTAAAGACCAAAAAATCCCCTTCACATATAATAGTTTAATAAGTCACCAACTTGCAAACTGTGTACATTTCCTGTCTTTATGCAAATCAGTCTACAGAAGAACCTCCTCCAGTGATACCTAGAAAGTCTGTCTCGGAGAATTTGACTACAGCAAATACATATGTGCAGACCCCAAGGAAACAGCAGAAAAAGCAGCGCCACACAGGTCTGCTCTCAACTGTTAAAATGTTTTAATACTCTATTGCCATTATCCATAAAAAGCATAAAAAGAGATATTTTGCTTTTGAATAAACATTTCTGTACCTCTTTTCCCCCCAACAGAAAGAACATCCTCAGGCAGCGATCATGACTACGAAACTGTGGATGATGTGATACAAGTTCCTGACAGCATCATGTTTTACTAGATGAGATCTGGGAAGAGGTAGCAAAATGTTTTTTTTTTTGTTTTGTTTTTTTTCTTAAATCACCATATTTGAATATTGAGCTGCACGAGAGAGACAATGTTATTCTGGCAAATATTTAATCTTACAAGGCTCATAAAAGGTTCCATTTTTAATTTTATTAGCAAGTCGCAAAAATTAAGAGGCAGTAAACTCCAGAGATGAAAACAAAGACTATTACAAAGCCATTTATTTTAAACAGAAAAAGGGCAGATATTGTGTACTTTTATATTAAAATTGTTTATCAAGTTTGTAAATGCTCAGTCCTTTTTAAACAAACATTATGAACAGTTAACATGCCTGCATTCACATTAAATGTAGCTCTGCTAAAAGTGAACTCGCCACTTCCTGACTTCACCATTTTCTGAGCGTTTGCAGTAAATACAATGTGCTTAGTATGTGTAAAGGACATCTGTTTGTATAACTAGGGAGCACACAAAGATGGTATGCTGCAACACGTCTTTTGCAATCAAAGGTGTCAGACGGCCATTAAGCCTCTTGATCCGTTGATCTGAAGTGGTCCTCGTCGATAGTAGAGAAAATGTGTCCTTCGTTGCTGAGAAAGTCCACAACCTGTCTGTATATAAAATGGAAAGTGAAAATCTCGCTCAAGTGAAAAACTCAGTACTTTCAAGGAATAATTTGGCCAAAAATCAGATTTACACAATTTTTTTCCCAACAAAAACACCTTTCATGTTCAGGTCTTTATTAAGGTCGTGCAGACTTGTTGATGTGGCTCAGGCCACAGTATGACCTTCTGTGAGCTATAAAAATGAACAATAGGGTCTGTATTCGCAAACTACAGAATTTTGGTGTGTTGGTCGCTTTTTTAAAGACTTGTGATTTTATAAAGTTACATTTATTCAACCAAGCTACTTTGATTTCAGCATCATATCGCTATAATAATATATCACTATGATGATGATGATGATGATGATGATGATATTATTATTAATACTACAACATTCACTAATCATTCAAGTAAATGAAGTTACCTTATTTAAGCAATACCATTATACAGGCCTTTTATAATGACAGCAGTGCTGTGAGCAGTACTATACCACACAACTGTATGAGCTAGTCAGAGTGGTCACACTCGTCACTTTTTTTTTTGGAGGGGGTGAATCACTCTCAAAACTATGATAACAAAAGTACAAAATGAGACACTTATCTGCAACCATCCCACCACATCCACCCAAAAAAAAATGATTTTACTGCTGTAGCTCAGAAATCACCTAAATATCTGCTCCTTTAAAGTACTATAAATACATTGCTTAACACCATGATACCAGTAAAACAGTGATGTTCTTTCACTTAGTTATCGTACCACAAAAATGTCACATAGGCAAACGTCCCACAGCTAGTTCTGAAAATCTTGCTTTCTTCTAAAAACCAAAAGAGGAAGTACTTTAAGAGGAACTCCAGTAGCACCACTCTATCTATCTGAACTACAGAGATTGCAGCAATAGAAACAACTATACCAGTGCTTGTCAAGTTCCATCAATTCAACATGGGATTACAATGCCAAATACTTTTCCTTAGATGATCCTAACAGTGTGTACATGTTGATGGTTGCAAATTTGGTCTCCATAGAAAACACAGGTACCTGATAACAGTCATGCTCACGCCACTTAGTCTCTGCTTCAGCTCCTGTATGCTGATGCCCTGAGGCTCTGGGCAGCTCTTTATCAGAGATAAAACCTGCACAGCAGAGAGTACAATCATGCAACAGCTGTAATTTTAGCCATTCTTTTCACCATATTTTCTGCAGTGTGATGCCAGACAGCTGTTTTCCTTAACAATGGGAAATACACTAGATTTCAACATTATCCTGTCACCAATAACTTCCTTCTAAACAATCACTCACTTAAGCTGAGTTTGTCAGTAAAACAAGATTTTTCTACTCTGCTAATAATGTGCTTTGATGCTTAAGCATTCATATTACAAATCAAACAAGTTTTCACCTGGTTTTGATTAGGGCTCAGTCCATTATTGACCATAGCATTAGCACCAGAATAGCCACCAGTCATGCCCATACTACCCATGCCAGGGCGGGACATGGGCATGATGCTACTGTTCATTCCTCCTCCTCCCCCTGCCTGGGAAAAGAAGAAAACAAAAAAACAGAAGTAATTCTAAACCAACCTTGTTCAATGGGCTGTGGCTCTGTGAGTTTGTCAAGACAGGACATCTGGCCAACTGTTAACTGATCCACTCATTCTGTCCCATTCATACAGCATGTTTAATGTAAAGCATGTATGAAGTATGTGAAGTATGTTCACTGTAAACAATAAAGCCATTAACACTACAGTTAATAATAAGCACAGACATCGCAAACGTATACAACAGCCTATTGGTCAGCTCAGCACAGCACAGGAAGCTCTATGGGTTTGTGAGGGTGTGGAGAATTTCTCACCATGGCCTGTGGTTTGCTGAGCAGCATATGAGCCTGCACCACTTCCAGCATATGTGAAGTGATCTCATTCATGTCTTCTAAAGGCCGAACACTGAATGCCACCAAGGACCTGTTATTCTATGAGACAAATTCAATTTCAAATTTCAGGACGATGGCTTTTCTTAAACTACAAAACTGCATCCCTGAAAAATGTAATGCATTAAAAAGACAAAGTCATCTGAATGAATCTGCTTGATTAAAAGCGTGTATTGTTGTACACTAATAGCCACTTCAAATGGCAATCAGCCAAGACATGTTTAGTGTTTCAAGTTTGCTAATTTAATTTTATTCAGTACACTACTAAAATCTCACACACTTGCTCATGTTTATGACGCTGAAAAGACATGCCATTACCTACAGAAAAATACTAAAACACAAAGAAGTAGTTCTAATAAAACAATGTACTTTGTAAAATGGGATTACTCAACACAGTCTGAGGCACTATTTAGGCATGCAGTTTGCACAACTTTAATTTAACCTAGTGGCTTTAGGTCTCCATTATCTGTTAGCCACGATTCAAAAATAAAAATGTAAACATCTATTACAACCCCTAGAAAAATGACGTAATCACCACATTTACAAACACATCCAGCATTTTTTTTAACTTTAACAAATTATGGAAACAAATCAAAACCTTTTTTGTTTAATAGTTTAACATCATGGCTTTGCGAAACATACCTCAAACAAATTAAATAAAATTATTTAAATTAATGGCATATATTTTTTCTGAGATCAAGTAGAGGAAAAAATAATGGAATCAATGTTGAGGGAAAAAAATGCCCCCCCCTGTCATTTGTAAAACAATTACTAGCACAAGTCTAAACATGCTAATCATTCTACAGTTACAAGGGAAAGCTTTTAACAAGCTGGATAACCAAAAGAAAACATGACTCCAGTAAAAAGAAAATATAATAGAGAGCGTGGAAAACGATGGTGTTCTCAGTTGGCTGTGTCTAGAATTTGGTGCATCATTAAACAAAATGGGAAGGTTATAAAAGAAAAACGTATGGGTAGACCAAGCAAGATGTTAAAGCAGCAGGATGCCAAACTAAAAGCAACATGCCTTGATTTCCAATTGAGCAAATGAAAAACAAATGGGTGAAAACAGGAGTCAATGTTTGTGACAGAACTGTAAGAAATGGGCTGAATGAAATGTGATTTACATAAAAGAAAAACCAAAAAAACCTGCTTTACAGAAAAAAAACAGAAGAAACAAGGTTGCAGAGGGCTACAGAGAAGCAATCATGGAGTGTGGATGACTGAAGGAAGGTGATATTCAGCAATGAATCACAAATCTGCATTGGCCAAGGAGATGATGCTGAACTTTTGTCTGGTACTGTTCTAATGAAGCATATAAAGATGAGTGCCTGAAGAAAGCAATCACATTTTCCCACTCAATTATGATATGGGTGTCAAGTAAAGGACCAGCGGAGGTGACAATCATTACCTCAACAGTCAATACATAGGTGTACACTGAAATTTTGGACACTACTTATTCCATCTACACAAAATAGGCTTGGTGATGGTAATTTTTCTTGCCACAGAGCAAAAACAGTTAAAGCTTTTCATCAGGAAAGGCATATGAATTCAATGAAACAGCCAACAGTCCGGATCTCAATCAGATGAAAATTTATGGCGGAAGTTTTTAAAAAAGGTGAATGAGAAGGCTCCATCCTTGCAAAGCTGATCTTTCAGTTGCTATTCAAGAAAGTTGAAACCAGCTTGATGTCGCTCATCATTTCTGAATAATGAAGCCTATGCCTTATAAAAGCAAAGTACTGAATATGCTTTTTTGTTGTTAATAATTCCATAAATTTTTCCTCAACACTGGGTGATACCATATTTTCCTTTGCCTGATCTTAAAAGACAAGTCATTAATTTAAAAAGTTTAGCTTTGCTTGTTTAATGTATGTTACACAGACCCAGAATGTCCAGATGTTAAACATAAATAGATTAATATCATGATCTGTTTATCTGTTTATTGGCTGTGAAGAAAAAAGTTGGTTGAACATCCTCCAAGTGTGGTGATTCCATAATTTTTGCCAGAGGTCGCAGGTCAGTAGTGTACAAACCTGGTCTTAATGCATCACTGCTTTACACATTTCTCCTGCACCTAACTTATCTGATGCAACTATTAAACTAGTTAGTTTACTAACAAGTCCTTCCTGAGGTAAACTGGGTGCATCAAAGCAGGGTAACCACTACAACATGCAAAACAAGATCAAGCGTATGATGAACTTCTCCCAGTGCATGACATTTTTTGCATTTAGATATCACTGTGGCATGATTTCTACATATTCTGACTAGGACTTCAAATAGTGCTTTAATATAAGTGACAGATGAAACATACATCCTGACCTGAAAAGATCGTAGGTTGCCAGAGACCTTGACATATGTGTTAGGAGGGATGACTGAGCTGTCCACACTGGGATCCTAAGAATGAGGACGTTTCACCAGCAAATGTAAACACAGTTATAATTTATTTACAATTGATTTTACGTCATCTACAGTTCAACAACTGACATTTATTAAAAAAACATTCCATTTAAAAGATATTTACAAGAAAAAAAATGCTATAAGCCATCTAAACACCTCTTTATCCCTACCTCTGTGTCAACCCACTGCTTCACATCCATGGGTGCCCCCGTCATGTCATCCACTTTGTACTGGATGTTAGTCATGGATTTATCTGTGCTTCTGATGATCCCAACAACAGTGACCTAGAGAAAGAGCAATCGTTACAAAAATCCTTCCCCTTTAGAAAAACACAGAACTGCCCATATTAACAAAAAGCAAACATCTCTCCAGTTAAAAATGTGCCCTTAGAAAACTTAACATTCAAAAATATTTACTGTACATGAAAAGTAACTATCTGCAAGACACTTCACTGTTACAAAGACAATTTAAGCACATGAGAATCTGACCGTTTCTTGACCAACGCACCTGAGCAACCTCAACATCGCCTACTCTGAATACATCCTCTGCCTGGGCTGCAGACATGAGCTGTGACACTGTGCAGGGAACTATCTGCTGTGCGCGAGTCCTCTATAACAAAAACAGCAACAAACAAACAAAATGATAAAAGGTATGTTTACTCAAATTGACAACACATACATATATATACACATATATATACATATATATATATATATATATATATATATATATATATATATATATATATACATATACATATACATATATATATAAACACTCATCTTAAACAATTACAGTCAGTAAACTACAGTGTTGGGTCTAGTCTTCAGACAACAAACAAACAAACAAAAAAAAAAAAGACTGACCCCTTTTTTGTCTCCTCCTTGAGAGGCAGCAGGTGAGCCAAATCCCCCTGGCGACTGTGTGTATCCACCACCCATGCTGGCCTCTCCATACGATCCTAAGAGCAGAGAGTGAGGGAAAAATAAATAAATAAAAAAAACATTTTACCCCCAGCTAAACTGTAGCCTTCAAACAGTACATCTTGCACCTTGCCACATCACCAAATATGAATATGGGGCAGTATGAGTCCAACTAAATCATGCCTCTGAATTAGAAACTGAGTACATGAATGCCAAACCATGGACATTTACTTGCTAGTTACCTTGCCAACTTTCAAGAAAACTGAACAGACAAGTTTACTTACACAGTTTAAAGTAAACATTTACAGGTTATCACTTTGTGCTTTCTCAAGTCAAATTCAGTAGATTTATTACATTTCTGTGAAATCTAGCCTTCGTCCAACATCTAAATGCTATTATACAGTCTCTAAATACTAACATACAAATCTCAAATTAAGTTATAATAATACGCACAGGGGCAGCCTGGCAGGCCCTTAAATTTAACTGGCAAAGTGCAGGCACAGCCGAGTCTGTCTCTCTGATAGAGTGACCTACACGCAGCGAGGATACGGCAATCTCGGCATGGCTGGCCAAGTAGCTACGGTGCAGCAAATCAGCTGTATGTTTCTGTCCTTTAGTCTGAATGAATGGAAGAGCTGCTGCAAACGGGAAATGTGTAGCTCACATATGTAGGTTAAGTTAGTCATCTGTAGGGAAGTGAACTCATAATATAATAACATCGCCGGTCTGCATAACCGCTAACGTTGTAGTCAGATAACGTTAACTAGCTAGCTTTAGCTAGCCAGAGAGTAAAAGCCCACGGAAAGCACAGCTAGCGAGGTTAAACCTGGTATTATCACTCAGCAAGGTTTCAGCGACTTAAACCTGAACAAACTCCAGTAACTCACACCTCATTATAGCTAGCTGTTCAACCAGCACTGGTGGCTGCTAACCGAGTAGCTGTTACCAGACTCGGTGCAGTGAAAAGGACGTTGACGCTGAAGGCTGAGTGAGTACAGCTGCCTACCTTGGTTCCACATGTTCGGACTCTGGGGAGGTGATATTTGTGGGAGATTTGGGACAGAAAAGCAGCACTAACACAGAAACAGCTCGCAGCTCTGCTGTTGTTGTTCAGTCGGACTCCGCGCGCACAAACTCACGTCCCGCGCGCATGCGTCACAAAATATTCCCGCGAAATCCAGCCTTAAAAACTTTATTGGTACAAACGTGTTGCAACTTCTGACTAAAATAGTTACAAATCATTCTTTCATCTTGTTAGCAAACTGCTACTCAATCCTTAATCCAAATCCAGTGTTAAAAATGATTTTAAATATTCTGTGAACTGGACTGATAATGGACATCATAATATTAATTTTGAATTCTGGTTATGCCAAAAACTTTTCAAAACAGTTCACTGCCATGACCGGCATCACTATCACTACTGGCGTTAGTATACACCGTTAGTATAGTGTAGCGTGTGCGGTCTGTTGTGGTTTTGGACGCATACAGGAAGGAAGTCATCTTCCTGTCAGACACTGGACCATGAGTGCTCTGCTGTGACCTGTTTAATAGGCTTAGTGGCCCACGGCTTTTAAATAAGGGCTACTGTCACATGGCCACAGCTCCCTCTACAGGCACTAAACAAACGTTACAATAGAATGCGAGTTTATTCCTATTCTTCTTCTTCTTGCTTTCTGAAAATGAACTGGTCACAAAGTTCAGCAGACATCACTGCCCTAAAACTACACACAAATATTTAAGTTGGTGTTAATAGTGAATGCCAGGGTGGTTCAAAAACAAATTCATTTTCATTTTAATGCAAAGTTATGCCACAGTAAAGATTTTGACTATGGAATAAATCCTAAAACTATGACTTCAACAATGGTTTACCAGCATATATGAAGACACAGCACTGTAGATCAAGGCAGGAAGGTATAAACAATGTGTACACATGTGCGATGTGTAATAGATTACAACATGGCTGTATTTTTAAGACAGTGGGTAACAACCTACTGAATGTTGTGTTAAGGCTATGGATTTTGTGTGATGTAGACTGACTGCTGATTAACACATAACCTAACCAATATGAAATACCCCTAAAGAATCAATAGATAAAGCAGAAACCGCATCAAACTGTCAGTGGGATGTAGCTGACTGAGAATGGACTATGGACCTTAACCTGCCTTTTATCAGATTAGAGAATATGATAACAGGAATTTTCCTTTGATTTATTAATTAATGTGTTATTATATAAAGCCATTTTAATTCATTTATTCAATGTGTGTACCCAAAGTTTCAAACAACATGTGTTTAGCTCTAGGCAGGCAAAACAGCCAAAAATAACCATAGACAACTCATAGCAGCTAGTCACTTCAGACTTCCAGAGCGTGGCCAAAGTCCTCATCTTATTTTCCGTCAGGCTGTTAAATGAATGGGACTATTGTAGCTTTTGACCAGTGATACCAAAAAGTTATTCTGTGGCTACTTTTGGGTTGGGGGACTGACGCAAAGCCCTTGAGTTTCTTAGTCTTTAAACTCTTCTTTATTAACAGTGTTCACTGACTAGGAATCATCATTCTGATATGTACGCTGGCAGTGGTGAGATATTTATCTCAATCTTTCCGCTGGCTCCAGTTGGCCTATCTTATCATTCATTTTACCATCAGCTGACAACTGCATGCCTTTCCAGTTGGATAACAGTTAATCCACAGACCCAGAGTGACTGTCTTGACTACAGCTTGGTGTCTCAATATGGACTTCATCAGGAAAGTTCTTTTTCTCAACATTTTAACTGTGTGTGGCCAAGGCAAAGTATTGACAGGTGAGTCTGTAAACTGTGTGTCTGAAACACTGTAAAGATTGTAAAGACTTGTTTAGAAGTATAAGAATGAGGACTAATAACTGTAGGGAGTATAACTGAAAGTTAATGTTAAGGATAACATTGTAAAATGAATATCTAAAATATTTAAAGATACAATTAAGAATTTGCTTTTAAGTAGGATAACCACATTTTGGTTTTCAACAAAGAGGACATGGGGCGGGGGCAGGAGGGCAGCATGGGGCAGACTGTAGAAAGCAATGTGAACATGAACGCAAAGCCAAATCATGTATATTTTAAGCAGTGAACATTCTTGTAGGTCCCCTGCATTGAGGAATATGGAAATTTTGTATAGATGCCTATATTGGATATTTTGCTTGCACACATTTGCCAATGCTGACTCTGATACATAAGCATTTAAATAAAATGTAGAAATGTGGACGATAATCTACCTGGACCATCATTAGAGAAAACTAGAACATTACTTTTTCCTAGTATGTGCTGCCAAAAACAATGGTATGGTTACAAATGCATTTCAGAATAGTAGTCCTGCATAGCCTAAACATTCTCCTCTTCTGTACAATAAGTATTGGTCTGAAATAATAGTCAAATCTAAACATATGTCTGATGCCAAAGATTGTTTTTACACAAACAGTTATCTGCCTAATATTGATTTGATTCTGATATTATCATACTTCCAGGTTTTGACAAACATGTGAACATGGGCAGTAGGGATAAGCCAATATATACATGATGCACAAAAGTGATATCAGTACCAACTGTTTAAAGATTGATCCATGTTTTATGTTTGTTCATATCAGGCAGCTTCTGGCACATCACAGACCTCCACTGGGATCCAACCTACAGTCTAGGAAATGGAAACTCGGCATCAGTTTGTGGCTCGAGTGGAAACCGCCCAACCCCAGATGCAGGTCAATTTGGAGACTATCTTTGTGATTCACCGTGGGACCTCATTAATTCATCAGTGCATGCCATGAGGGATATCCTGCCTGATCCAGACTTCATCATTTGGACAGGGTATTTATTGCCTTTCTTTCCAAGTATCATCTTAAATGTAGAATTCTATACCAGTTCTTGGCCTGACAGTTCCACATTTATTCCTCTTGTGTTGTTTTGTTATCCGGTGTCAACCACCGGAGAATGGGTTCCCCTTTTGAGTCTTGGTTACTCTCAAGGTTTCTTCCTCTTACTCTTAGGAGCTTTTCCTTGCCACTGTTGCCAGTGGCTTGTCATGGAGGATTGGACTTGGATTTTTCTGTAAAGCTGCTTTGTGACAACACTCGTTGTAAATAGCACTTTATAAATAAACATTTATTTGACACATTTATGCTCTGTCCCAGATCTCAACACATTAGGTTAGAGCAAAAACATAGAACTGTCTGGTAGGTCCCAAGGACTGGGTTTAGAAACACTGTTCCATACATTACAAACACTGTTCCAAGATTTACTGTAAAATTCTAAAAGCATTTGTTATTTTAATCTATATTGATAATTTTACAACAAATAAAATGTTTTATTTGAATTTTTATGCAAAATATTTAAATCATGTTCTACAGAGATGATACACCTCATGTGCCCAATGAGGATCTGGGAGAAGAAGCGGTCCTGAGAATAATTGGAAACCTCACCCACATCATAAAAGTGCTGTTTCCGAGTATGTGCTGCCAAAAGCAAGACTTAAAAACAGAGGAAAAATGATAACCTGGTACTATGGACCTTCATGTTTTTAAAAGCTTGCTTTTGTTGTTTTCAGACACTAAGGTCTACTCAGCTCTGGGCAATCATGACTACCATCCAAAGAGCCAGCTGCCACCTCAGCAAAACAACATGTATGAACAAATACAAAAACTATGGGAAGACTGGTTGGATCCTGCGTCAAGAGATACCTTTAAAAGAGGTAAAAGAGAAGCTGTCCACCACTCTGAGCAGCAACAAATTCAGAAAATTGTCCAATGTTTTTGCCACTCAAAATAATTGGACATAGATCTGATCTTCAGTTAAGATATTACTCTCATCAGTATTTGTGTTCATTTCATCTTTCATTTCCAGGTGGATATTACACAGAGAAACTGCTAAATCAAACTGGTCTCAGAGTTCTGGTTCTCAATACTAATCTGTATTATGACCAGAACAGTGTCACAGAAAACCTCAAAGATCCAGCAGACCAGTTTAAATGGGCAGATCAAGTGCTCTCTGAAGCAACCAAAAACAAGGAAAAGGTTATATTTTTGTTTCTTTTCTAATTCTCCCCACACTCCCCATG
The DNA here is from genome assembly GCF_015220715.1 of Pygocentrus nattereri. Classification (NCBI taxonomy): domain Eukaryota; kingdom Metazoa; phylum Chordata; class Actinopteri; order Characiformes; family Serrasalmidae; genus Pygocentrus; species Pygocentrus nattereri. The sequence continues at coordinate 22,322,192 of NC_051213.1, forward strand.
ATGTGTACATTTATCTTGGTTTCTAAGGTATATGAAATATGCTTCTGCTATTCTCATATAACTGGATGTCTCTCTTAATTAGGTATACATTGTGGGCCACATTCCCCCTGGCTTCTTTGAGAAGAAGCGGCATAAGCCATGGTTTCGGCCTGAGTTCAATAAAAACTACTTGGAGCTTATACAGAAGTACCATGATATAATAATCGGACAGTTCTTTGGTCATCACCACACTGACAGCTTTCGAATGTTCTACGATACATCAGGTGTGTCATCATTAATAGCCAACAAGTTTAGTGGCTATCATGGTTAAACATAACGCTAGCTGGTTTAATGCACTGGGAATTTCAATGGAAATCAAACCTGCTTTTAAACTGCCTGTATTTATTTTATTTTTTTTACCACAAAAACTAAAGCAAAGTATTTTCACAGGAGTTCCAATTAGCGCCATGTTCCTGACTCCAGGAGTTACACCTTGGAAAACAACACTGCCTGGAGTAGAGGACGGGGCAAATAACCCTGGCATTCGAGTGTTTGAATACGATGACAAAACACTTTTAGTTAAGGTACAACAGGCTGAAACACCTTGAAGCATTCTGATTTTTATTCATTTGAATACAGCAGCTGTTCTGTTTACATTATGTGAAAAATTTTATGATGGATACACTAATAGAAATGGTCCAACACAACTTCTCCATACATGTAAATTTCTTTACATAATTTTTTTTTTGGGCAGCAATGATATGCAAACTGTTGGACTTTTTTCTTCAGATATTAATGCCATGTTCTATTGAAAATGACAAAGCAAATCTCTATCATTATCATCTAGGACATGGTGACCTACTACTTGAATCTGACACATGCAAACATTGCGCGTGCACGTTGGGAGAAGGAGTATCGTCTGACTGAAGCATTCAGAGTGCCAGATGCCTCTCCAGCCTCCATGCATCGTGTTTTGGAACGGCTAGCTGGAGAAACCTGTTACCTGCAGAAGTACTATGAGTTCAACTCAGTGAATTATGACCTGACAGTATGTGATGCAGACTGCCGTATTGATCACGTGTGTGCTATACGAGAGGTGGACTTTGAGGACTATGAACACTGTGTGGTAAAGGAGGGGGGATCCTCTGCTGCCCCCGCGCTGCTGACTGTGGCTCTAGCAGCAGCTTTAGGCATGTGGACCAGCTACTAATATTTCTAAAGTGCTTCCACTGTCACATCCACAAAGCCTGCACTTCACTCAAGTACTTCTGCAAAACTGCTCTCATTGTATCCCTTTTCAAGTTTCTTCAATGTGAGTTATTACTTTACTTTAAATCATCAAGAGATGAAGGTAAAGATACCAGAAAGTGAGAGCTCATTAATATTTAACAAGCTTGGTCCTAAAATTGATATATGGTCAAACAGCTTTTGATTTGCATGGTTTTCTGTGTGGGCTGAACTTTTTCCATTCTCTTATTAGCCGTAGTGTTTATACAATATCCACTATAATATATAAGTATAAGAATATTTCTGCTGTCCGTTTTATGGTGTTAAAAAAATCCCAAACACAATAATGACGTTTTAAGTTTTATGACCAAACATTTTTTAAACCCATTATCATGACTGCCTCTTCTTTAGTGTTGTGATAAAACAGACAAGAATATTGTTATTATGAATTACATCATTTATCTATGGACAGCCATCATAAAACAATGACTCAAACTTTTATCCTGTCTCTGAGCAGTTCATAAACCTGGTGCTGCATGTTGATGTTAAATAAAGTTTCTGAAGGTTCAAAGAACAAGTAGGGGTCTTAGGCTTATTACTCAAATTGATAACACTTACTGGACTTTGATGTCAGAAACAAAGCTACGGCACTTTTTTGTTTAAAGTGACTGTACTGTGACAAATATCACTCTCTGTCCCTCCTTTTTTTTATAAATAATTTATCACATTACCACATATATGATTTTCAATGGAATCACATGACCAAAACCTGTTTGGTAGAAATGTATGGCTTCATGGCATTGTCCAGAGCTTTGTGGAAGTCCTTTATGCTGACTTCAGTGCAAGCTGGGGGTGACAATTTTCCAGCACGGATTAGGGTGCAAAGCTCATCCAGCATGCTACACAAGGCCTTGTCATCTGAGAAGAACAGAAGAGACACCATTTTAAACCAAAAACCTGCTGCCACATGAAGTCACATCATAGATCTTTGTTTCCCAGACATAGAAGGATGATGGAGTACATTCTCTATGTGGGCTTTTATACTTACTATGCCCGTGGTTCCTTTTCCACTGAGTGACCCAAAAGCCTCGTACTTTCACATCCTTGAAGATTAGGGCACTCTGAGGGGAAAAAAGATGTTAACCACAAATTAAAAAACAACCATAGTGTACACAAACATGCCCAAAATGCAATTTAGCTACTTGAAGCTCACCACAGGCACTGTGATTGGCTGCTTGGCCATTCCTCCATATGTCACCATAGTGCCTCCACTTCTACAGAGGAGTAAATGTTGAAAGCGTATTAGCAAAACTGTTCTCTTTTCAAGTTTTACCTGAATAAACACTTATCAGTGCAATAATAAACAACAGTGCATATGTCCACAAGCCCTTTTGTAGCTTTGACAGCAATTAACTTACTGTAAATGACGCAGCAACTCTGTGGCACTTTTTCCTCCCACTCCATTCAGAGCCAGCTTAGGTCGAGGATAAAACTGCATGAGATAAACAGTGAGCACCATTATGCTGCAGCCCTAATCCAGTTTTTATACTTGTATTTTATTTATTTCAACACCTGACATACTGTAGTGTTGTTCATCACTACTAAAGAACATTAAAATATTCTGGTGCTTCTTTTAGTAAACCAGCCTTAAAAAGTTCCTTCATTTCTGGCCTTCTGAGGGTCTCCTCTTTGATCACATGAGTGGCCCCCATCACTTTTAGTCTGTCAGTCAGCTGTGACAGGTCTGGCCTAGAAGAGCACAGTAAACTTATATTAATTTACACTTTATTTATAGACTTTTTTACCTGCAAAACTTTAATGTTTAAGACAAGTTGCAATTTAATTTTGTTCATCTGCCATTAGTTGGTGCAGGGAAGGACAAGTTCTACCTGTCTCTAACTACGTTGATAGTATGAACACCCTTTGCTGCAGCTATCTGGATCACAGCCTGTCCAACTCCACTGTTAGCTGCATTTTGAATTACGGTGTCTCCTGAAATCACACACGATCACAGCTGTATGTGAAACATACTCACAGTCAATATATAGTGACAATACTCTATTTTAGTCAGGGTTCCCATCCATGCATGATTCTCTTGGTCCATCCTGGATTTCGGTTGTCTATTCCAAATTCCATTCCAGGACACAAAATGTTCTAGAATCTGAAAATAGTTATATGGTGCCATTTTTTTATTTCTAATGAAAAGTCAGTTGGGTCACTATTTTACAGGCCTGAGGTGGCAACCCTGGATTTAGTATGGAGCCAACACTATACTGAACCTTCCACCTAGACAAAAGATGAAATAACCTGGCTTTAGTTCCTCAAAGTCAGAGAGCATTCTGAGTGCAGTGCAAGGGTTGACTCCCAGGGTGGCTGCTGAAAGAAGAGGGATGTCACTGGGCAGTGTCACCAAATCATCGGCACTCAAAACCACCAACGTCTGCCATGTACCTGCACAAAACATTTGGAACATGTTTACAAAATCAGCATGTTGAACATAAGTTCTGTGCGGCTACAGTAAGGCATAGTAACTCACCTAGACCAGCATCCCTTGGAATCACCCAGTCGCCCACTTTGACAGTTTTTACCTTGCTACCCACTTCTATAACCTGGCCCACTCCTTCATTGCCACCCACCGCTGGAAGATCGGGCAGTATTGCGTAGGTGCCTATTCAAGTGAACATACACTGTAAATAGCAATGTTTTACATTATAGCTGTCAGTGACACAAAGCCACTTTAAATAGAAGCTCAGAGATGGTATCGGAATCACTCAGCATCCTGTCACATGCAGCTGCCCTTCTTGGCTTAGCATGCTTCTTTTATAGGAGACATGATAAGACTAAACATTGTCTGTAACACAGTCCAGGTTACCTAAGGTTACATCTCTAATTTGTTTGATGATTGTGGTTTGTAGCATGTATGGCAAAGGAATCACCACCACAAGAGAAGCAAAAGATGGTCTCTAAGCAATCATACAGGAATCTCTGACTTAACTTATACTCTGACAAATGAATTGTCAAAAAGGGTTCTTTGGAACAATAACCACTTTCAGTTCTCTAAACCCTGCTAGAAAAAAAAACAGCACAGACCAGCATGGCAGGTCACCACGAAAATCAGCATATACTGTGTTTTTTCACGCTTGTATGCTGGTCAACCAGCATGCCATGCTTGGGTGGCTGGCTGGGGTGACCAGTTAAACCAGAATCAGAGCAGCACTGGACCGTCATGAACTAGCAAACACCAGCACAGTACAGCATGAAATGCTTGTGAGTCTGTGCCGTTTTTCAGCAGAGAAGCAGCTTCCTATGAGTGGCTCTTTGAATAAATCTGTTGGAAAATGAGACCTAGGAGTGTGCAAAAACCCACATTTGAACTTTAAAGAACCTGCAAACGAGTACAAAGAGCAGAAATCAGGAAGAAAAAGACGAGTCTGCTTGCCTTGGATCATGTTTATATCCGAGGGGTTGATGGGAGCAGCAAGCATTTTCACAAGGGCGCTTTTGTCTCCCAGAGAAGGGAGCTGCAGGGTCCCTAACCTGTTCAACCACAAAAGGTATCAGCATTGATGTGAGATGTTTGGAGCTGGCCGAGTGCTTATGAAGCTGAACTACGCCGTGCTTACTTAATGACTTGTGAAGGCTCCCCGTGTGTTGTGTACACGAGCGCAGTGCTCTCTCCGGCCAACGGCTTCGCGGAGAAACTGCGATAAGAGACACACGGAGCCGGTCTACTCCACACTGGATGAGCCACCAGGACCCTGGACACAATCTGTACCACACGGAGAACGCCCATCTTAAAGCAGGCTGCAGTATTTATATCATTTGTGAAGTCTATACTCTGGACTTAGCCGATAAACTGTCCATAACGCACTGTATAGGAAGCGGCCATTTTCGGTCTCAAATTACCGTAAAGTCTCTAGTAACTGTCGCGGGTCGAGTCTTATTTCTGCGAATAGACGTAGATTTTTTTTTCTCACGCCATGTTCAGCATCTAAAAACACCCAGAATATAAAGCTTGTTCAAGTGTATAAAATGCTATATCGCCGTGTTGTGCAAGAAATAACTGTCGTTTTTAGGAAGAGGATTTATCCTTTGGGTGGAATCTACATTACCTTTATCATTTAATAATGTGACAGTCAGTTATCTCACTAAAAACCACAAGGAATAGCTCAGGTAATATAATAAAATATAATAAAATATAATATAAACATACTGTGTCTATGTTGTGTTGGTGCTTGCAGGGCATATATAATGACATATGTAATTTTAATCAAAAGCATTTTATTTCTATTGGTGTTATGGTCATTTTATCCTGTCTGTCTTGCTATTCTCTATTCCTGTAGCTGTAAGCATTTTTGATTTCAAATACCTAGTTTTATATTCTTCTGAAATATTTCTGTTTTACACTTCAAATTTATCTCAAAATTTTCAGGTTAAAAAACACAGTGCTCATTCATCATGATTCATATATCCAGCATGTAAAGCAGCATCACACCCCAAATGTATTTGTGTTCCTAGTTGTTGTAGATGGAGTGACGAAACCTGCTCAGTATGTCCCTGTATGGGCACATTGAGTCCTCTATTGTACTGATATTGCTGAAGTGAAGTTAAGTGTGTTTTAATCTCTAATTTAGAAGTCACTATGAGGCATGCACTGCAGGAAGGGTGAGTCTAGAGCTTTGCTTGATAAATTGTTTTCAAAGCCTTAATGCTGTCTGTTTTTGCATGTTGAGACAAAAAATTTCCACAACCAGTCAACATAAGTAACACACAGTGTTATTGAAATTAGTATTCAAGAAAAAAGTTAAAGTAATAGTCTGGCAAAAAAACAAACAAAAAAATGTGCACAATTTTTCACTTATCCCCAGGTGTAGTTATTCAGCTAAGGTATGCTTGTTCTAATTTTGCATCTTTTGTTTAGCACTAGAGCAACGAAGCAAAAATAATAAACACCAGAAGCCAATATTCACTCAAATCATTTCCACAAATACATCCTCAAAACATCTCTCAACAGCTCAAACCACATCCAGATCTTTTTACGGTCACACAGACTGTCAGTTTGGTTTAAGACACAGTAGGATTTACCCTACTTTGAACTATAAAAATGAACAAAAACATAAATGTAGCAATCATTTTAGACAACACCTATCAAATATATTTGAAAATGTATGAAATAAATTGTTTAATATACTTCAGTGTTTGTAATACAATGTTGAATGAAACAATGTATATATAATGTTACTAAATGTGAAGTAATTAGGTTAGCTACTATTAGCAGTCATTTAAAAGGCCTAAAAACTAAATTGTGTTGCATTTTGTGATCATAAGTAAAACTGATAAAGCTGTTGAAATCCATAGCTGTTTCACATTATTAAATGATAAAGGTAGTGTAGATTCCACCCAAAGGATAAATCCTCTTCCTAAAAACAACAGGTATTTGCTGACGAGATCCTACAAACTGTGCAGCAACAGACGAGCTACTGTCTTCAACTTTACATCTGCAAGGTGGAACAACAAGGTCTAATAGAATGGACAGTAGGTGGACACAGTGTTTAAAAATCCACTCATACCAGGGCAACATACACTAATACACCACCACCATGACATCAGCGTCATCAGTGCATTGCTGAGAATGATCCACCACCCTAATAATACCTGCTTTGTGGTGGTCTTGTGGGGGTCCTAACTAGGGTAAAGGTTGCTAACTTAGTATGCAGAGAAACAGAGGGGCTACAATCTGTAGTTGTAGAACTACAGCCTACAGGGGGCAGTCGTGGGCTGGAGGTTAGGGAACCAGCCTTGTGACCGGAAGGTCGCTGGTTCAATCCCCTCGGCTGACAGTGGGTAACTGACGTGCGCTTGAGCGAGGCAACTGCTCCCTGGGCAATGTGGATAGGGCTACCCACTGTTCTGGACAAGTGTATGCTCACTGCCCCCTAGAGTGTGCGTGTATGTGGGTGTTTCATTGCATGGATGGGTTAAATATGGAGGTCTAATTCCTCTGTGTGCAAACACAGTTGGCAATGATTCTGAATTCAACAAAGTGCTGATAAAATGGACAGTAAGTGTAGAAACATGGAAGTATTCCTAATAAAGTGCTTGCTGAGTGTAAATTTCAAAAACATCTGCTCAATATGTTTTCTCAGGCTGTTTGCCTTTAAATGGGTGTTCTGATTTCATATAATTACATTTCTACATTAAAATAGCTTGCTGGTAAAATAAAAATAGTTCTGTAAATATGATCATGATTATTTAGTTGGCATATCACATTTTTATTTATATAGTTATTCTTTGCAAATGTCCTGGGACTAAAACCAAAAAGTACAATGGAATATGAAATTCACAAAAATCACAAAACCAAAAACATTAATGCTTGTTTATTCTGTTATAATAATACTAATGTGGTACTGAATTTGTTCTATTTTCTCAGCATAAATCACTTTATTTCTCCCTGAAAGTATCTAACCAGCATGATAATCTGAAGTGTTCCCTGAGATTTTCAGATTCATGCTTCATCGATGGTAAACCTTGCTGTAGTTCACTTGTATACAGATTAATCAGTAATAACAGAACACAAACATGCTGTCCTGAAAAACATCAAACAGAAACAGTAAAATGAGATGTAGGAAGACCATAAGAAGGCAAAATTAATCTGCAGCATGATTGATGCAGAGTTAACATTGCACTGATTTGGCATAGATACATTTCCTAATGCTCATTTGCCCAAAAAAGTGTGCATAGCAAAACCTATAATATAATTCTAAATCATAACAAATAGCAATTGATTATCAAATCATAAATAAAATGCAAGGAGATAAGGTATATAATTAATAGATTGCAAAAGGAAAGGTCTTGTAGTAATGGCTACAAATAAATACTAGTGATTTAAAAAAAGCTTTCATGTTAATAATACAGACACATTGCCCTGTGCCACTGCTGTTGCAGTTAAGCATGTTGATGAGGCTCATCTACAGAAATGGCAAGCTTTGTTTTTTTTTCCTGAGAATCTTAAGACAAATGTGGAGAGACGAGGTATATTATTGAAAGAATGCAAAGGCAAGGGACTTTGAAAAGAAGCTGCTGGAATGGCTATAAATAAATACTAGTGATTTTAAAAAGGGTTTCATATTAGGTCTACATATACAGTATGTATAAAATGTGTAAGAAGGTCTGCCAGCTTCTCCTGTTAAACGGGAGTAAAAGGCTGTCAAGTTTGCTAGGTCTACATGCATCTCCTCTTCTTAAAGAAGCCTGGCAACTGGGGAATGGAGGCAGTGTCTAGTCAAGGACTTCATCAAGGGAAGAAGCGATTCCTATAATAACACTGTGAATGACAAATCAACTGTCAACAGAAAAGGCAATTAGGCTATAGCACACAAGAACACAGATGCACAGCTGTGGTTACATAGTGGTTAACATCAATTCACACATTTTGAATGTAAACTGTATTCTAAAATGAACACTCGTTCTGATTAATCCTTAAAATTGTCTTTTTTTTAAAGAAATCGCACATCTTTTGTCCACTGAACAGAGAAAACATAATCTATAAATTAACAGGGATAAATGACACAAGAACCATTGGCTGGCAGAGCAGAGCCATGGATTAACATTCATTTGGCCCCAGGTGATCAGGTCAGTCGATTGCAAAAACCCCACCCCAATTTCACTCTAAAAACCCCCCTCACCCTAAAACTCCCTGAAAAACATAGAGGAACATTCTTCACAGAGGAGTGTCTCCACAGCCTCTGCCATTGTCGGACATCGAGATGTAACAACCAGGAATTTACTTCTTGTTATAAATGACACATATAGAAAATTACGTAAAAATAATAGATATAGTTGAGTAGTGAATAATCAGTCATTTCTTTTAGACAAAAGCCTACAATAAATACATTGTCAAAATTCCTGAGTACAAAGCAGAACTATTCCTGAGTGTTACACCATTAAAGACAAAAAGTGATACATTCTTCTGTTTCTCTCCTATATACCTGAGGTAGTTCTAAGAGCAGCATTGATAGCAACATATATTCGTCTTCCCAGTATAACGGTATGATTGGCTTGTGAGCTACATCCCGCGCTCCTTTGTGTGCACTCCTGTCTCAGTCGGTGGTTTCGCTGGGTACGGGGAAATGGCTCTGATCTTCTTCTTCCCCCTTCAGAGGTGAAGGCTTTCCCTGAGAGCCGGATGAAGACTGCTGTGCTTTGATTGGGCAGTTGGCAACCATGTGTGCAACGCTCTGGCAGAAATGGCACTTTTTCGGCTGAGGAGGCAACTTGCACTCTTTTGCATGGTGATCCAAGCCTCCGCAATTGTAACACCTGAGAAACAGAGATCACGAATGAATCCTAAATGAAGCTACAGCAGCACACTGGAAGAGGCTAATATCCTTCTACTGTCCCATGCAGATGAATCAGGGGTGTGCAATCTTATCTGCAGAGGATGCAGGTTTTCATTCCAACCAAGCATGTGCACACCTGATTCCTGCTGTTCAGGAAATTGGTCTCGGTCTTCAACAACTGATAATGTGTGATACGGCTTTGTTGGAATGCAAACTTGAAACTACATCAGTCCTTTGCAGATAAGAATGGACTGAGATAAAAGGATGACATCTTGCATTATCAGTTTAACTTAAATCTGCTGTGACCTTTATTGTATAGAGGAATGAAGCCTAATTTTAGCTTTAGATGTTATTGTAATTTGGACTTGAATCCAGTGATTAATGCAAAATGGGCAATATGGCAAAATGTGTTATCACAATACTTTAACAAATTGTTGCAATACACGATGTTACTATATGACATTCCTGAAGAAAGAACCAGTAGCACCGCAATAAAAAAATACCATCCAAAGCATAGTACAAATAATTTGAATTCACCATTTTACATCCTGTACTGCACTAAATCCAATTAAACAGAACTAATTATGCTCTCTTTGTAATGAATCATGCCTTTGATCACTCTTCTAGAAGTACTGATGATGTCGATGATATGCTCAGAAAAACGTTATGATATAATTTATCACAATAATGATACCTGTAGATTTCCCAGCTGCTTCACCTTAAAGCCACAAATAATTTATTATATAGTAAATTACAGCTGGTAAATCCAGCCTAACAAAATGTATCGATCTGTAGCCATGCTAAAGACAGGGAGAGGGTTGCCACTGAAATATTTAAGATTTGAACGACAGATGAGTGGTGGGCAGATGCTGTCACTGCCACAGTGATGTCCATGCAGATGAGGTCATGTGGGGACACTGAGGGGCTCTGAAGCTGCTGCTGGTGGTTTATAGGGGCTGAACAGGGGCGGTGTCCACATGCGTTCACCATCACAGCAGCTTGGGGCGTGGATCAATCACAGAGAGCGCGTGGAGAAAGGCTATGGAGCCCTTTGTCACAAAAAGCTGCAGTGTCGACCTACGAACTATGACCTCTTGCTACTTTAACCCCCGAAACCCCTCCCCAAAACCTAAGCATATGCAGTTTCCATGGCAACAATGACCCTTGATCCCTCTCGGGCACCTACATCTGTTATCAATTATATGAGTCGCTGTATTCTCTCTCTCTCTCTCTCTCTCTCTCTCTCTCTCTCTCTCTCTCTCTCTCTCTCTCTCTCTCTCTCTCTCTCTCTCTCTCTCTCTCTCTCTCTCTCTCTCTCTCTCTCTCTCTCTCTCTCTCTCTCTCTCTCTCTCTGCTTCCTAGAGCTTGGATAGCAGCTCATTGCACAGACAGATACAGAGAGCAGGAGAAGAAAACAGAGAAAGAAGACAGGGAAAACCAAAAGAACTCTCCTTGGTTTCTATTTCTTAGCATGTCCTAGCATATATTTCTTTTTATGTATACTCACTGAACCTATTTCTCACTGATGACAACATCTCTCACCTCTCTAACTTAAAACATTGTACAGAATTATCACAAACAAAGTCACTAATATCAAACAATTCAGCTTGAACAACACAGCCAGGTAAAATGCAGAATTTGCAATTTAGAAGAATAATCATGTTAGGCAGCTGCGCCACCTCTTAAAGGGCCAGCATCGGGGCTGTTGTATCGAACACAGGCCTCTTGAGACTCTTTGAGGCTGTAACGTATTCCCATTCGAACTCTGTCAACACTTTGTCCTTCACTGTAACCAAAACTGACTGACCAGCAGGCCACCTGATACACTTCTAACATCTATCAGTATTGATAACTAAGAGATGTCCGCACCAGTAGCCATCATGTCATCTAAACACGATAAGACAGCACACTAATTTAGAAAAGAATGAATGACTTTCATCGCTAAGCAAAACGAATATTGTTGCAGTGTGAACAAAACATTGTAGCTGTATTTTTGACATTTTTCTTTCTTTTTTTAAAACATAATTTGAAAATGACAGCTGTACTTTACAGTGTGTGATTTAAAGACAAATGAACAAATAGTCCAAAATGACGTTTTCTTCTTCTGTGAAGTTACCTTTTATGGAGATAATAGGTTTTGTTCCCACAGTGGCATTATGTATATACAGCTATGACTGAATGAATTGTTTCTTTCTTTCTTTCTTTCTTTCTTGCTGTGTCTTATCTTCTTGGTTATGAATCTCCTATAGCTGTAAATCAGCTACCTACCTATACAGAATTTTTATAAAATTATCACTATAATCACAAACCCATAACAGTCCATTTCTAAACAGAGGCTGCTCTCAAATACAAAGCAGTTTCTATGCCCTAATCTCTAAAGGCCAGCCACAGAGATGGGGGATGGACATTTGGGCATATCTATTGAGTATAAATGCACTAGTGGCCAGCAATTTTAAACAGTTATTGATCCAGGTCACATGTCAAGCCAGTCTGTGCGACCCTAACCATGACCAGAGGTGGGGATGGGGTGAGTGGGGGCACAGAATTGACCAAACCGCATTATGCATAAAATTAAAGGCTAGGCTCCCTACCTATAGTGCAATAAAAACCTGTCCATAGACACACTATCATATCATGAGGGATGTGATATAATTCTTCATGAGTTTGTCAGTTTGCACAAAGTTTTGGCACATAAAATGGAAACCAGTTTAAGAAAACATTTTAGGTACTTTTTGTTTTGGTTCCAGAACTCACAATTATAACAGAGCCCTGTGGTCGCTCAGAATCAAAATTCTATAACCTCTTCTAACATGCTTTAAGTCTGCTCACCTGTCTCCTTTAGAGCGCCTTTTTTGGGTGCTTTTGCCTTTAGGTCTCTTCTCGCTGCCCACACACTGGACTCCTCCAGGCCCCGTCACTCGCACAGATTCCAGACCCTTGGAGGACTTCTTGAAGGTGAACTCTACAGCTTCGCCTTCCTTCAGACTCCGAAAACCCTCCATGTGCAGCTTACTCTGAGAGCAAAGGAACAAAATTATTCATGATGATGCAAAATAATATTTAGTCTATACAAATGTTTCACTCAGACTGAAAGAGCAGAAAAGCAAAATTGAGGTTGTGTTGTACTTCTGCAGCGATCACTTTTATAAAGCTCTACTATTGATGCTTCAACACACTTAGGACACTTCTTGAATCCCCCCTTTCCATTTTTAAGGATTTATGCGCACTTCATAGTTTGCTTTTATTTATTTGCATACATGGTGGCTCCAGTGTGCATCAGTTCTCAGGCTGAAAGAAATAGCAGTGCTGATTTCTGCTGTAATGTGAGTTTTGAAATCCAAAGATCTGAAGTCAGGATATTGCTCCAAAGACCCCTGAGGGAGCATGGTTAGAAAGACAGAAGATGGTGGAGGGCATGTTTAAACCCAATGTCCTTTTTTTCATGCAGTCTAAGGTATGCATTCCACACAGCAGTTGTAAACTCTCTCTCTCTGTCTCATGTGCACATACCCTCCCCCAAAACCACACACCAATCCCTTAATTCCTAACTCACTGACACACTGACCAACACACTGGATGCCTTGCTTGGGGTGGGGGTCCATGGACATTCCTCAAATGGTTGTTCGGCATGAAAGCATGCTGAGACATTGAGGTGAGCTAGAAGACATGCCTCATACCACATGAGTTTATATATAAATACATACATATATATATATATATATATATATACATATATATATATGAACACACACATAGATATATATATTTGTGTATATGAGTATATATACACACACACACACACACACACACACACACACATACATATATATATATATATATATATATATATATATATATATATATATATATATATATATATATGTATGTATGTATGTGTGTGTATATGATGGGCATATGAATGTGATATTATGACTAATACTATTCATGTTTTAGACTAACAATAACATGCCAGCTGTTATTCTTTTCCAAAACTTGTCATATTCCAAATAAGCATTTTGGGCTGAAACTCTTCACATATTACTACTAAAAACCGCTTACTGCTTGCTGAATATGTCAGCTGGTCAAAGTATCAACAGCAATGATACACTCAATAGGAACTCGGGACAATGAGATGTTTTATAGCTGTTGTGTGCCATGGGTCAAGTCAGCACTTTAACTGAAGAAAGAAATTCCTCCCATAGCTGTAGACATCATCATTTTAGTAAACAAACTAAAGGACATAATCATTCAAGTCTCTATCTTTCCTAGTCTTAAGTGCTCATCTGTAATGTGTCCAGTGTCCATAGCAGATTGAAGCATGACTGGCCTGGTTACAACACTGACCAAGAGTCATGGAACTTGCTTATCTGTGCTGAAACTGGCTCTACGTGTTTGGACAAGAATGTGTATTCCATATAAAAGTGTCTTATTGAAACACAAGTCCCTGTAAAAGACATTAAAGATTCCAGCTAAATGTAGAGCCAAAGTTACTCACACCGACCCAGCATCAATTGCCTCCTGTATATCTGTGATTTTGACGTGAACATAGTCAGGTCTATATGATTTATATCTTTGTCAAGAGTGCCATCAAGGACACAACAGTCAACAAAATATAGCTACACTGGTTTTAGTGAATAATAAGCTGTCTCAAGCAAGATAGGGTAGCCTAGTTGGTTTTTCGCAACAATATTTAGGCACATGCAGTGTCCCCTTTTCAAGAGGATCCATTGTGTGTCAGTCACAGTGACCGTTAACCCATTTCCCCTAATACAAGTGATCCTACAACCCCCACCACCACCACTACCAACAAAGCCTCACTTCCCGCCCTTGCCACAAGTCACAAAATGTGGATGTATACTTTTCTGAGCTCTTCAGGTAAAACATTGCAGCAGTTGTTTCAGTATGTGTACACTTCCATTAAAAGCACCTGTATGAAATCATCAAAGAATATTTCCAGAGCAGTTCCAAATCCTAGCCCTCACACTCTCTCCAACACATCCCCGTTATTACTGTGTTTTCATACAGCTGTTAAATTACAGAAGAACCACTTTAGGTTACCTACAGAACATGTCAATTGATGGCTACTTAGATTAGGAGAAGACTCTCTACAAGATGTAAAGGTTCTATACCAAGTAAAGATTTTTACTAAAGCCTCAAGTCCAAAGCCATAGCTTTGTCCAGGGAACCCACACTATTAGGAGTTATAGTTCTCTAGGTAAAAGCCTCAATGTCCATTACATTAAAGATTCATTTCCTTGTTTTTGTTAATGAGTTTAATGTAGTATGTTAAAACGTTTTTTCAAAATGTACTGTTCCCTACTCAGTCCAAATGAGGGTAGCCATTCAGAACAAAGATCAATTTCATATATAAATCTTAAAGACACAGTAACAAAAACAGCCTGCTTCAATATAATGAAAGTGGTTGGAAAATGGTCATGTAAAATGAGCTTTGATTCTGCTGCTTTAACCACATAAATATCAGAAGTGGACCTCTGAGAATAAAATAAAAAAAAATTAGGATATTGAGTCCTTTAAAATGTCTTAAAAACACCCAGTTATTAAAAATCCCTGTCACATTGGAAGTATTTGGAGTATATTTAGAAACACTGGGAATTAGCAAAGATATCAATCCATTATCCTCTTCTCATGGCCAACAGAAAAAAACGATTACATCTAAATAGGGCAGCAATTCTCACAATCATCAAACTTTGTGAAAAGTCCCAAATCAGTCCTCTTTGTTAAGCTCTTTTTCTTTCATGGACTGTCTGACACCTCAAGACACTACACTCTCAACAATAAAGGTACAAAAAAGAGAACCACTTTTGAGTCCTTTAAGAACCTTTCAGTGGACGGTTCTTTAAGGACTTGCTTTTGCAAATAAGATTCTGAAGAATCTTCTGAAAGTCTGAAGAATGCTCACATAATGTTAAGGTTCTAAATCAATTAAAGGTTTCAGAACTGTAAGAAAACTTAGAACTGTTCAGCCAAGACAAGAACCAGAAAATTTATTTTTAAAAGTGCACTTTTACCATTAGCTAACTACATTGTTACTTCCTCTTAGTCCGTAAGAACTTACATAACTAGCTAACGACAAAAAGAAGTCCACGTCTTAGATTTAACACCATGCTCAGATCAATCTTTAGCCTTCAAATTCACTTGTTATGCTCTTTGAATGATCAGCACAGACCTGTCTATCAAGTGTCTTGTTTAAACTTGTTTAATGGGATATAGGATCACTAATAACTTTTGTCTTTTCCTTTTGACTTTGTGAAACATGTAAAAGAAAAACTATGAGGAACCTTGAAAATGACAGGGCACGTCAACTTGAAAAGGTTTTGAGGGAATATGGAGAAACATTCAAAGCACTTTTGTAAAGAGTGTAATAATGCATCTCGGTCTGCATGGGTTGTGTGGTCTGCACAAACAGACACTTTGAGAAACAGGAGGGGAAGTAGAGGAAGACATCAGAAGATGAGAAGCTTGGAGGACAATGGGAGGGATGGCTCCTCAGATAAAGCGGGGGTTGGTCACGGCCGAGGGGAGCGCTTTATTAGGATGCGTCTTCCTTTGTCCGCCTGCACAAAGGCCAGCAGACCCCAGCAGTGAATGTTCTCTGACATGCGGCTCCCTAATTTAGGGCTGAGGCCTGCTACTACGGCTCCCGCAGGTCCTGCATGCGGACCACCCTTTTGCTGGTGATGACCAGAGCATTGGACTTGCCACCAAAGCAAGTGACCTCCAGTCAGTGGTAGAGAGTAACTGAGTACATATTTATGGTACTTAAGATGCTTTTTTCTGTGCTTTAGATGTTTTCCAGTACTCTTTAATCTTTTATTTGATGCACAACACAATTGTTTTTGCATTCTCGCAATAATAAATTTATAAAATTATGAAGCTTTCTTTTGAAAATTATGACCAAATGCACTTTTCAGAATTTTTTCAGCAAATATTCTTCACAACTACATGTTTAGGTACTTATTTTTCCAGTATTATTAACCTTAAAAATGCAAAAACAATTAATACAATAAACACAAACACTAAACAAGTAGTGTGCCTTCTCTGCCTCTGGAGGCTTTAAGTCTTTCTTTCTAATGTGAGAGTATTGTCTTGTTAGAACCCTAAAAACACATATACCGATTATGTAGACTACAGAAAAGTAGATGTTTTTCAAATTGCAAATACTTCAGATGTTTAGTAAATCAATGCCTTCAGCAGTCATGTTGGCTCTCTAAGGAAAAATGGCTTCACATCAGGGGATCTTAGAGGGATTGATAGAAATAAAACCACTGTCTCCTTGCTGTCTATTAGCAATTAGCATATTGTAGCACCAGGGGCAGGGGGATGGGCCTTGTAAAGACCACAGATAGTCCTCAATGACTTTATTACTGGAACCTGGACAGATGAGGCCAGGATGAAAAGGTACACTAAACATGAAACCAAACCATTGTATTTTCTCAGAGGTGAAGACAGTGGAGTCTCACGCTCACATGGGAAATGGGAAAGAAAAGATAGCCACCCCACTGCATTACTATGGGTTTGCCATTCCAGGACAAGCTGGTTTCTCTGGCCTCATTTCATCTTGTCACACTCTCCTAATCATTCCAACTATCAGTGCTGTCTAATTAGATGGGAAATACACACCTAAAAGCCTAAAAATGAAAATATGGAAGAAAATGTGAAGTATGGAGCTGAAACGTGTGGTTGAGAAGTGTGAGTTTTAGGTGGAAACACACCTGATGGACAAACACATCGACGGGAGCATCCAGAGGCTCGCCCTCCCGGGTGTTCATGGAGAGGAACCCAAACCCCATCCGCACATTGAACCACTTGCATATACCAGTGCCATGGTAGGACTGTGAGTCTTCCTCGGTGCTCTGTTCCTCCTCCTCCTCTGTTTTCGTGCAGCCTCCTGGAAAACAGGCGGGAGCTTTTAACAAGTCTGTCCATGGCAAAGTAAGAACACCCAGTCTACTACAGTTCATCACGAGCCCATTGAGTCCATTGCCAACAATCAAAAAACAGCACAACCATTAGCCCAACAAATGGTATATATTCCTCTGTGAAGGTCTAAGGAATGATCTGTCCAGTAAATCTATATAGAACAAATTGTTTATGACTGAAAAAGGTTAAGGAAACATGAGCTGTTTGTAAAAGTGGAGGCCTGGACCCAACATATGAGGGATTATCAATCCTGTTTGAGCTCAAATTTTACTGATTGAACAATCAAAAAAGATCGATTTTAATCAAATCTAAGTGTAATTTCGATGTATTGCGACGGCAAAGTTTTCCCAATAGTTCCGAGGGTTTTAACCGTAGAAAGGAAAAACAGCTTCATCCGTTGAGTTACACTGATCACGAGCCGCCACACAGTCGGGGGGCAGGTTTTGGACGTTAAACATCGCTTGCATTGAGGTAACTTCACATTCAAGTACTATAATACCGCAAATGTTTCGGGTCGTTAAATCGCACATTGTTGCTCTTCAGAGCAAACTCGCTCTCCAACCCTGAACTAGGGCTTTTTGGCCCCTGCCTTCACACGTTTCCCCCTTTAAGCTAATCAAAGGTGGACGCATGACTCACATTATGATCTTTTTTGCTACTTCACCTTGAAAGTCCTGGTGTGAAATGGAGCCCATCTTCAGCGAAACAAAAGCCTGTGATTTTGCGCGAATCCTCTCTTGACCAAACGTGGCCCTTCTACACACTCACTCTCAGACCCGATCCTGAAGAAAACAAAGGGAGGCTCGACGCTATTCGACCCCAGCAGTAAAAAGTGGGAGGGTCAGAGGGAAAGATTTGGAGAAGGAACCTTAAAACCTGCCACAACCACCCCCCCAGCCATCCTCCCCCCACGGACTAACACCTTGAGAAAGGCTACCTCTGTGACCCTCCTCCCCATCTTAACACCCCCCACCACCTCCTTCAGAACACTTACCCTCTGCCATGGCTCTTCTCCGCTCTGAGCTGGAGGTGTAGCTGCTTTTCTCTCCGGGGTCCTCGCACTGCAGCACGGTTTGGGGGCTGCCTCGCAAAGCTCGTGTGCCTGTGCTCTCCAGGTGATTCCTCTGAGGGTCTGTGGTCACTCTGAGCTGCCGCTCTGCATCTCCGACCCCCCACGTGTGTGTGTTTCGGGTCAAGTCCACGTGATTGGCCCCTTCCTCTGCGCTCCCTGTAAACAGCACATTCCGCAGGGGAATGAACCCCCAACCCCCCACCACCCCTCTCTCCCTCTCTCTCAGGCACCCACCACATGTGGGACCCCCTCCCTGATACCACCATCCCGAAGATGTAGTGACGTTAGTTTATCACGTAGCTTTATCAAAAAAAATCGGAATTTCGGAAAAGCTTTAATAAGGTTACATTTGTATTTGTCTAATGAATGTTATTAATCAGCATGGGTGTTTGTTGTATGTGTAAATCTCACTACCGACAATATATATCATAAAAATAAAACATGTTAAAGCGGTCTAAAATGAGTTTAGGAACGAAACCATTATTTACGTGTAATGTTTTGTATGTGCAGGGATATTTTTAAGAGCCCAGAAATGCTCCTGCTCTCTGTTTAAACGAGCTTATTCTGTAATTTACTTTAATCACAACCATCACACGCCACTTCCCTTCACATTGTATTGAACAAACCGGTTTAAAATGATTCACCTTTTCTTTTATTGACTGTTTTATTGCGTCGCCCATTGCAATACATTTCTTACCACCGTGAACACAAAGAATGTATGTATTTCCCCCCCCAGATATAATGCTTGAACTGAATGCAGATGCAAAGATGGTTATTTTGAGGAGTGAATTGTGCGAATGAATAAACTCGGAGTGAACATCTGTCCAACCGTTAGCCTCGCTAAGGCTGTTTGTCTCTAAATACTGTGAATATGTACATATGCTGCGATGTTTTGACTGAATCTGGGGGGTTAAATTATTGACTGAGTGTTACAGAAACCGATCAATGACCTGGAGGTGATCAGTCATGTAATTCTGCTGCTGTCGCAGTGCGCAGAGCTGCTGAGAGCGCCAACAGTACAGCAACAGGACTGTGTGTGCTGTGTTTGTACCCCCTGTTTTTGATCATAAACGACGGATCACACAGTCAGAAAAAAAGGTACTATCCAGATAAATGTAATTCCCCCATAGCACAATCAATGTAAACGTCCCATCAAAGGTCTAGTCCAACCTTAAACGAGTTTTAAAACACACCATGCATTCACTTTCCTAGGGGTACTCTGCTAAAAATAAAGGTTCTGTGTAGGTTTTTGTTCATCAGGGTACAAACAGTGTAAATATACCCTCAACGGTACAGCAGTGGTTTTGAGGTTCAATTGTGGACCTTAAATAAGCTTTTCTCTAGTGGGAAAAGTACATACTTATATCTCTTCATAACCTGATATTTCAAAACAGAAGCATAAAATAAAAGCCTGCGGATGAGACGGGGTGTGTGAAGCCAATACAACTTCAATATCAACGTTATGGATTCAAAAGGAAGGATTATGGTACAATTATGCATAAATGCTACTGAGATGTACCTTTGAGGGAACCACCCCAGCGCAAAAGGGGTACTGCCCCAGTTTCATACCGTTTTTCCGAACTTGTAATGGGACAGTTTATATCATTTCACAACTTAACTGTGTTTAACTAGAATAATAAAATAAAACGCATTGAGTCCGACTGTTTTAGAGTCAAGGTGTTCCCTAAAGAAGAAGATGCACCCCATGACAGCGTGTGTGCCCTGAAAGGTAAGTTTTTCTGTATGTAGGTGTGCAAAGGGAAAGTCTTCCCTTCAGAGACATAATTATACCCTTAGAAAAATGACTGTAGGAATACGATCTGTAGTGCTAGGTAATACATTGTTATAATCTATATTACACGCATTCATTATTCCTGCAGTGCTGTAACAGTAAAGACTCTAACAGTAGACTAGGCCCTGCACTGTGATTGTAGCTCTAGTTCTGTCTTTGGGCTCCTTTCTGACAAAAGACGCACAAGTACTATGTGAGCTTCCCAGGCATGTAAACTATGGAGGGGTGAACAAGAAGAGGCACATTAAAGATGAGCGGACGGTTTGTTGTATAGAAGTTGGAGAAACGTGCCCCTCAGTTCAGTCCTATAGGTTTGCAGTAGCTCATTAATGAGAAGTTCAGACTCTCGCTCGTAGAAAATGCTATGAAAGCGCAGAAGGACGCTGGGATGTTTTTGTGGCGGGATTCTTCCGCTGGGATGTGACCCCGCCCTCTGCTCAGAGGGTCTGGTACCTGTAAACGAACACACACTCCTGTCCACCGCCAGTAGAGCTCCTTCAGAGTTTTCAGACTCAGAAACGCCTTGAAACATTTCAGTCTGGCGCCGTCGCTGCTGTAACGCACAGATTCTCTATGTGCACATTATTGTGTATAATTTATTGGGGCTATTTGGGAAACAGAACGACTGCACGAGCTAAAAAATCAACACAAACAGTAATAATCTGTATTTAAAATACAGTAACCTCCTGTATTTTTACATAACAACAGTAAACGTAATACATCTCAGCCTCCGGTAATTTACAGCAATATGTTTTTTTTACATATTTAAAAAACGACTTTTAATTTTGAATGACTGGGAAATATGTAAATAACGAGTTTCATAGGATGAATTTAATTTGCATGTTGTGCACTGTGATTTCTGTTTCAAAATATGTTTCAAAATGCGAATACACACTTTATAGACATGTTCTTGCTTATGACGTCTGGCAAAATTAATAAACAATAAGATTTTTTTGTCATCAAAAATTCCCGCATTCCAGTATTAAAAAAAGATCAATCAGTGTGAATGTATCTGAATCAGCGGAGCAGAAATACTTTTTTAAATTTTATTTTAATTTAAATACAAAGTGCTTCTATTTTAATTAACTGTCGTATCCCATAGTGCTGCGCGGTACTGCTCAGCCTCACAGTATTTGCTGTGTTTGTAAAGAAAATTAATTTCACATGTTGACAGTGAACGATCAGTGATACATATCGTGAAATCCTGACAATTAGTGCGCATAACATTGTTATTTATGATTATAATGTCATGGCGCGAAATGTTTCCCGCGTCTTCTTCGCCACTGACGCTACAACACGAGCAAAAGAAAGTACAGTGTTAACTTTACACTTCAGAACTTTATCTGCAGACGAAGAAAACATAGAAATAAACGAATAAATAAATAAACAACCACATTAAACAAACACACAAAATAAGCTCAACAGGAAGCCCGGCCGTCCTGTCTTGCTTGTTTGTTTGTTGTTTGTTTTTTTTTCTGTTCTTCAGCGTGGACACTGAGGGACCCTCGCAGTCAGAGCGGCTGCAGTTCCCTCTGCTGGGTTAAAACACGCTCCGGTTCTCATACCATCACACACGAGGCTGACGTCTGAAAGGCCATCAGCCAAAGCAAATGCGAAGGGAAGGGAACAATAGCGCTGTCCGTCCGCGAGCTCATCTCATGCTGAGTCAGCTTTCTGAGCAGCGTGTAACCGTCCGTCTCCTTCAACCCGTACACGTTATTAATTAGGGTCGATTAAAGTTAATTTCTAAATTAAAAACGAAAACTTGATCACGTGTGGAAATCGCGTGAGCGGAAAAGAGGAGACCACTTTCTGTCCTCAGACCAGCTCCTCTCCAACACTGCGGGAGGCAAACAGTGACTGTTAGCCCTGCTGACCCCAGGTTACCAAAGTTGGGGCTGCAGGACAGATATACACGAGACCACCTGATCTTCTGCAGTGAGTGTGTGATGAAGCACAGCGTTAAAAGTGAAGGGTGGAAGCACATTTACACCCTGGAATCCGGAGGGGTTTGTTCCGTTTTCAGACACGAAAAAAAGACGCAGGGTTATTATCAATGAAGCCCTGAATTAGAGACTGAGCTGGTGTGGACGTGTGAATCGGGTCGTTTTCACACTCTGTTCTAGTTTTGGCTCAAAATCTCATCATAGTCCTTGAGGTTCTGTGGTGAAAAATGAACGTCGTATTTTTTATATAAAAATACGGTTTTTTGTTTTTAAGGAAAAAGTTTAAAATGTTGATGAAACAAACATAATTAACCTGTAGTTCTTTGGACTATGGACTATGGACTACGGACCATGGACTATGGACCACACAGTAGTTGTAAACTCTCTCTCTCTCTCTCTCTCTCTCTCTATATATATATATATATATATATATATATATATATATATATGTATAAATTGCCATGCTAAGTCCCTTTTAGACAAACTGATCAGGAGGGCCGGCTCGGTCCTAGGGACTCCTCTAGACCCAGTGCAAGAGGTGGGAGAAAGGAGGAAGCATTCATGCTGGAGAACTACTCCCACCCCATGCATGAGACTCTGGCAGCACTGGGCAGTTCCTTCAGTGACCGCCTCCTTCACCCCAAGTGTGTGAAGGAGCGCTATCGCAGGTCCTTCCTTCCTCCTGCTGTGAGACTGTTCAACCAGCACTGCTCCCAGTAGACCATACAAACATGCAATATACACACATACAGAATGCGAACATTCTTCATTGTGCAATATGTTCCTATGTTCCTAAGTGCAATACAGATTACTATGCAACTCTTATTTTATTTTATTTTATTATTATCCTTATTTTCCTGTAAATAGTCTAGAGATTCAGCTTTAATTTTTATTATTTATAATGTTGATAATGTTTATACTGTTTCCCATTTCTATTACTGAGTGCCTTCCTCCTGTTACTCTGCTGCTGCTGTAATACTGTGAATTTCCCCGCTGTGGGACTAATAAAAGATTATCTTATCTTATCTTATCTTATCTTATCTTATCTTTTATTAATGTAAACTTTTAATGTTGTATTGACTCCAAACACCTCATCTTGAGTCCAGGCCTTTTCTATTTCATTTTCCACTCAAAAATGTAAAGCTCTAAAAATGTATTAATATTCCTCTTATTAGCCCCGCTGGTGACAATAAAAATAATGTGTGGCCACGACTTAGTAAGGCATGGGAATGAGATGATTAAGTCTGGCCACGACTTAGTAAAGCAAGGGAACGGGATCCTAATGCATGGCCACAACTTAGAAAGCTGTGATCTCATTCCCACACCTTACTAAGCCCCGCATTATTCTTATTTATACAGTATGTCACCATCAGGGCTTCACAGTAAGAGAATGTGGTGTAAGGTGCAAAAACAAACAAACAAAAGGCCAGGCTCATTTGGTATTGACAGAGGTGGACATTCAGAAAAAATACTTTTCACTGCAGTGTGAAGGCATCATGAAAAGTTTGTAAGACATTTTAAAACCAGGCAGCATTTGAAGTGACTAAAATGAAGAAATAAAGATAAACATACCTCCTGAGCAAAAGCAAACATTGGCAATGACCTTCTCCCAGTGCAAACCTGAGAGGAAAGAACACTTCAGTAAAGGAAGCTCACTGTAAAAATGATTCAGTGTCTTTTAACTTAAAATAGTAAGTAACCAAGTTTCCTTAAAATTCAGTTAATAAAGTTAATTCAAGTTCAAAATGTAAGTTAAAAGAATGTAAAACACAGATTATTGTTCTGTTAACTTACTGTTAGAAGTTCAACGAACTCCAAAGTTTAAGGCAACTGTGTTCCTTTTTTAAGTTAAAATACTGAATCATTTTACAGTGTAATAGACTTGATACCTGGAGATATTTCACATGGTAGAATAGTCTCATGTCTCTCTCTATGTGTTCACAAATATCATAGGATATGACGTGTTGGAGTGTGTGTGTAAAGCACTAAATTAAGGAATGTCTAATGACCACAAAACTTTTTTGTATTAAAGGTGTTTTTCTAAGTAGTCTTTAAAAATCTATCTAAATTAATTTATATTGTCTAAATATGATTATATTGTATGTGTCTCATGATAGTAAGAGTTTAAAAGACATTTGCTAAAGGCATTTACAGAATAAAGTCAGTAAACTGAGTGGTTAAGCCTACATCATATCAGAGTGTATTTCTGAGTCAAGGATTTATCAAAACACATATTTTAAGTGTCCAGACCATAATTTTTTATATGATTTGAACACTTTACATTGGATACTATCACTGTTTACAAATTCAGTCAGTAGAGATTTAGACAGAGCAGTGTATCTAAGGAAAGCTACTTGTTTGAATTTTATGTTGAACTACAGGTAAAGCAGGAAAGCAGCCACTGCCCTTCCCCCTCCAAACTCAGGCAAACAATCAATGTTAAATCTGCATGCCAATTGATCAAGTCATTGTTTCCAAGGTGATGCAACAAGGCAGAACCCAGTCAATAAGCTCCAACGATCCCAAACACACACACACACACACACACACACACACACACACACACACACACACACACACAAAGAGAGCGACACAAATGCTGAACAACAGTTTAGTAATATGGTGTTGGTTTTCAGTGAGCTACAACATGTTTAGAATCATTTTCCAATTACGATGGTGATCAGTGAGATGGGTGGCCTGCACTAAAGTCCACATTTGTGGTTTGAGATTTACTGAATTAAAAGCTAATGTGACATATTAAGCAAAAGTGCACAACCACTCATTCAGACCTTCAGTGAGCAGATATGTGTCAGGTCTTTGTGGGAAGGTAGATGGGGCCTGGGACCAAGTCCACACCTTGACTGTCCTAAAGACTGTCCATGTGCCTTCCAGTCTCCAAGTGTGCCCCATTCCCAACCATGCAAAAACATAGTGTGCAGAACAAAACTAAATGCACACTAAACACACCTTTGCCACTGTCACATCAAATCAGTAATGAATTAAGTAGGGTAACATGAAGGAAGAAGAAGCCCCCCAAAGGGTAAGATTTTTTTTCTCCTGATCAAACAGTAGGGCCAAATCTAATCTTAACCCATTTTACTGAACTGCTGTCTGTTGTTATCTAATTAATTCAGTAAAAAATTAAAAATTCACCTGGATCCACTGAATTCTTGATATTTATTATCTTGTGTCTGGGGTCTGTTTTTTTTATTATTTTATTTTTTGTGTCCTTGGACAATAGTAATCTATGCATTTGTATTAGGTTGTCAACAGTAGCCAAGTACATACTGGTGCAGAGAGCAGTATATTTGGAACTTCATTTTTTTTCTTTTGAGGTGAAAGAGTAAAACTAAACATTTTGGGCAAAGCCCCCTTTACAAAGCTGCCGCAAAATGTTATTTAGTTAGATTTTCAATAGGAATTCTGTGCTGAATGTAAGCAGAAGACTGGCTGTCTGACATTAGCCTTAAATGTCTAGTTGTTTTGAATGCTATTGTTTTGTCTAAATAGTTATTGCTATTACTGATGCCATCCCACTAAGACTACAACTCAGAAAAACAACAATGATCATCATAATAACACCACTAAATGGCTATATATAAAACATAATTTTGCAGTCAGTGTATCCACAATAACCTTTCAATCAATAATGGACCTTGTTCTTAAATGGGCTTTTTCCCTATATATATCCCGCAGTTCAATAGCTTAACGTTGGTGACATTCTACATTGTTTTTGAGATGTGAGAACATCCATGAGTAGTTGCTCCACAAAGGCAAGACACGATTCAGCACATGATCTGAACAAGGTCTTGCACACTTTGTCATATGAGTGTACACTTAAGCAAAACACAAACTGTAAGTGTGGACTTTACTCTGCTAGTAATAAAGGTTCTGCGCAGGTGCATTTTTCATTCATCGAGGTACAAACAACGTAAATGTATCCTCAAAGGTGCTACAGTGGTTTTAAGGTCCATATGTGGGTGCATGGAGTCAATACAACTTAGAAAATATCATTTCAGTGGGTTATGGTACAGTTATGTTCCCTGACTAAAGGTCCTGAAATGTACCTTTGAGGGTACCACCACAGTGACAAGACAAATACTTAGAGAAAAAGATGCATTTAGTGTTTAGTGCATTTACTGTAAAAAATGGCTTGTCAGTTCAATCTAAAAAGATACTTCATGTGGTAACAAGAAATCACATTAGTTTTATTCAGTTTAAAGAAATACTTTGAATTAATGATTCTTTGGATCAAAGGCATGTTTTAGTTGAATAAAAGTAGTTAAATTGCTTGTTTCCACATAAAGTATTTCTTTTTAGGTTGAACTAACAAAATACTTTTTACAGTGCATTACATGAAGTCTCACCAGGATCTGAACACACAGAAAACCGCAAGTGTGAATTCTGGGAGGGAGAGTTTTCACATTTTTTTGCCAGTGTGGAAAAGTGTGTACAGCATTGGGTGTTGACATGTTTGTTATGATTCTTGGTTCACAGCATTTAGAGCAAAAAAGAGCTAAATGTTTTTAGTACAAACATGCAGCTTTACCATGAGCGTTAGTATGAGTTAAGTATCAATTTTTCATTGAGCACTGCACTCTAGTGGTCATATTATTTTCTGCACTGCATGAAAATTGCTGTCTATCTTACAAACCACAGTTTGGGGTTGAAACAAAGTGTAGAAAAAAATTTTAGGTTATTAATTAAAGTGTAAACTGTATATGGAAGAATGTTTTTAATTCTATAGTGCTGTACCTTTATTCCACAATGAGGGTGTATTTAAAATAAAACTAATGAAATATGCTGCAAGATTAAAATGTGAGATGTTTACACTTTTTATAAGCTTAGAAAGGTAAAACGTATTTGTGAAAATGAAAATGCAAGTGTTTTTTAAAATTAACCTGAATGCTTGAAGGACAAGTTTTGTGTGTGATGTAAACAAGCTGGCACCAGCTTGTTTACACACACTCCATTCACCAGTGTTATATACAGGTGGGTGACATACAATATAAAAACAAGCATAAAGTGTTTTAGTAAGGTGTTGCGCCACCTTGAGCTGACAGAACAGCTTCAAATCACTTTGGCATATGTTCTACAAATCTCTTGAACAGTACTGAAGGTAAAGAACAACATTCTTCCAAAAGACTCTCTCTGTAGGTGTTTTGATGATGGTGGCGCAACACCTGTTTAAAATGTCAGTCCAGAATCTCCCACAGGTGTTCAGGTGGGTTGAGATCTGATGATTGCACACGCCTCACATATGATTTACATCATTTTCACACTCATCAAATCATTCATTGACCCCTGTGGTTGGGAGCTTTGACACCATCGAAAATACCACCCATATCAGGAAAGCAATGGTTCATCATAGCATAAAGGAATAACTTTGTAGTGCCCTTTCTCTCTAAGGAGAGAGGTTGATTTAAACACTGCCCCTACCATAATAGAACCTCCTCACCCCTTTACTGTAAGGGTGCAATCAGGTCTGTACTATTCTCTTGGTGTACGCTGAACATGTGCTCACCCACTGGAGAATATAGTGAAGGATAACTCAACTATATCACTTACTTCACATATTTACAGGCTAGTGTTAGTGGTTTCTGCACTACTGAACTCTCAAATGTGCATTTATCTTCATAATGAGGGATTTGTGCACTGCAGCCCTACTGTAATATCCCTCTCTATGTAGTTGTGGATGGACTGTTACTGCTGACAGTCTGATCATGTCCTATGTTCACAGTTACCTAGGTAACAGTTATTCTGTTTGTCCTTATTTTTCCCTTTGTCGTCTTGATCCAAGGTCAGCTGGGCCTGCTCAGCACTTTTGCCACAGACCCCATTAGCATGAAGATAACGTAATTATATCATGCAGTACATCTGTTTGAAGCATCTGCATGTGTTATGTTTCTACACTGAATTATTCAGGATTTTCCTATAATTTGTCACCGGTTTGCACCTTATTTTAGACTGCACTGGAGACAGCTGACTATGTCTATACTGTAAAAGGACCAACACTACTAAAATTAACAAAAACCTTCCATATGCAATAGACTTTTACCAAGGATGGAGTATTCATTAACCTAAAGGTTAAACAGAGCTTTGAAGAAACCTTAAGCACCACTTCAGATGCAGTAACTACCTCCTCAGTCTAATTTGCAGGCTTATTTTTCTTTCTTTATTTTCCCTAATGTGCAATAACAAAGCATATGACAAACTCAGAAGCATTCTGGAGTGAAATAGTGAACCATGCTTCATGTTATGATATCAAGTCTTCCAGTGATGAGATAAACATACAGGCAATGCTACATAGAGCTGAACTGGCATGGTGATTGAATCAGTATTGTTAATTCTGTAAACTAATGACTCAAGCACAATAATATTTTTTCCAGTGTTGCTAGTAACTTCTAGAAGTGCAATGAAATGTCTTAGTCCACTCGTCCTCAGTCAGGACAGAAACTAAATCTGCTCTTCTCTTTCTCATTCACTCTTGATAAACCCTAAAAGTCAGTGGTGTGGCTTCTCACAAACAAAGTACATTTCTATCAAAATGTTACTTGAGTACATGTAACTGAATAAATGTAACTAGTTACTGCTCACCTGTGTAGTTCATTTAGCAAAAGTATCTGACCCCCTTAAAAGACATTAGCCTTACAAATCAAAAACGGCACTTTGCTCTCTTGAGCTATGTCATGTTTTACTGTAACAGACTGGCCTTCAAAATTGATAAATTTAAGTGAAATTGTTTTATGTAAGACAAATATTACTCATTGAAAAATGCAGTTTCCATAAGTATTCAACCCCTATGTTGTGGAAGTCAAGTTTATGCAGATGAAAGACACTGCCCTACCAAGGACACAATTGGCTCACAATAGGCTGCAAACTGTGCATCATTAAAAAAGTTCACTTTTTCAGGATAAAAGGCCTCCTTAATTTGTATACCTTTGGTCAGGCTGTGAATCTGAATGAAAACTGTGAAAATAAAGACCAGAGAGCATTCTAAGGAAAGAAAGATAAAGTTATTGACATGCACTAGTTAAGAGAAAGCTACAAAATAATATACAAGTGTTTGGAAGGCACAAAATATATATACTGCAAGACGACCTGCTTCAGTCTGCTTAAAAACAGCTTGAGAGGAACTTCTCCTTTCAGCAGGATAATGATCCCAAGCACAATGCCAAAGCAAACAGTCCACTCAATCCATTAGAGAATCTGTGACACTATTTTAAAATTGTGGTCCACAAGCGTCATTCAACCAACGTGAACAACCTGGAGCAAATCTGCCATGAAGAATTGATAAGTATTGGTAAATATCTCTCCCAAACAGTTGGCAAAGCCGGTAGAAACCTCCCCAGAAGGACGTACAGCTGGTATTGCAGCAATAAGTTGTTCTATCAAGTAAAAGTCAGTAGGGGTTGAATACTTATGCCAGCTGCACTTTTTGGTTTTTATTTATTTATTTATTTTTAAAGGTCACACATAATGATTGAAAATTTACATTAAGAGGTAAAATTGCCTAGAACAATCAGTGTAAGCATCATTTGCAATCCAGACTAATCTGATGACTTTCAAGGGGTTGAATAAATTTGAAAGGCACTGTATGTTAAGATATTCAGCACTCAGATCAGTTGTACCACTGACCTTCATTCTCTCATATAGCTGCTCTGTCCTCTAAGAAAACTGGAATGTAATTAATGGAAGACTTCATCTGTGACATGTAAGTCTATTCCTCATCAGTTTCTTTCCAAGCACTCTATGGTTAAAGGTTACACTTTACACTTGTTACATGCTTGACCAGTTCCCGTGTCCTAGTGCGACCCTTGACACTTCTCCTGCTGATCAGGCGAACAAATTTTGCAGGCCCTGATGAGGATGCTGAATCGAGATGACAGACCCTGGAGGCTTCTCCTTCATCTGCTCAAGTGAGTATGAGAAGAGCTTCAGCTGAAATTTCCAACATAGCATAATCTTAAGGAGAATGACAGCAGTGGCAACAGCTGCTTGAATTGTCCAGTAATAAAAGACACAAAACTTGAATGTTGGATCCTATTGGAATGTACACTCTTTAAAACAGAATTAAGAGTAAGTGCAAAAAGGTTATTTGGAGAAATGCTTTATGAAAAGCCACTCTTGGCTCCTTAAAGAAGCTTTTAGTTTAATAGTTCCTTTAAGAAAGAAAAACTCAGTGGAAAGGTTTCCTAATAGAACCAAAATTGGTTCTTCAGTGGTAACCCTCCCAAGAACCCTATTCGGCACTTCTATTTTTAACAATGTACATCCAAATAGGCCAATGATATGTTGTTACTGGTTTACATAAGCAGTATGTAGCTCCCAGAAAAGTTTTACCATTTAACCAAGTCTGAATTAGAGCAGAATTTATAACTAGACTGAGTTTCCAATCTTACCTCTGATGTACATGTTTTGCACATTCAACTAAACCTGTTTTCAAGTCTTGAACAGGGAGTAGGGAATATTTGTGAGGATGATTTGGAAAACTGAACTGTATTGCACTAAGCCACCTAACTGT
Organism: Pygocentrus nattereri; assembly: GCF_015220715.1. NCBI lineage: Eukaryota > Metazoa > Chordata > Actinopteri > Characiformes > Serrasalmidae > Pygocentrus > Pygocentrus nattereri. The sequence goes on from NC_051213.1 coordinate 22,353,012, forward strand.
GCTGCTGTCTATTTTGTGAACTGTCAAATCAGAGGAGAGTCTGTCCTTGTGTGTGCAGGGTGGAAAAGGTCAAATTAGCATTTTGCTATGTGAACAGTTGCGTGGGACAGGGGCAGCAGTCAAACTGGGGCCCACAGTACAGGGCGGTTTACAGTGACTAGCCCTTTTTTAATGGGCCCTTCCAGCCTCAGACTGCTCATCAGGAGTTAGTTAGACCATAAAGACCAGTTCTGCCAAAGATGAGCTGGAGTGCAACATATTAAAAACACCACTTTTACCCTTTTACCCTCTGCCCCTTAATCTCTCACACGGCTGGTCTTCTTAAACCAGATTTAAGAAGGTTATCAACCTTTTCTAGCCCACAGTACAGTGTTGACGTGCTGCTAGAAGAAGGTACTGATGAATTCCCTCATTTCATCATGAAATGCATCCCACTAGCAGTAAAATGAACAGGGTTTGTTTGGAATCAGACCGAGACCAGCATTCAGACCGGGTAGAATATATCAGACCGATGATGTTTCATTAGTCTGCGACTGTGAATAAAACTGACGTTTTTATTTATATGTCTCTAAAAATATTCACACTGGCTATATTTTGGAAAGGACTGATTCTTTGGTTTTTAAATTATTAGGCCTAAGTGAATCTTTTTTATGACTTAACCGGCCCACTACGAACTACTGCCTCCCCCTGAGGACAGGTCCGCAGACCACTAGAAGCTGCTTTACGGCCCACTGGCTGTCTGTGGCCCACAGGTTGAGAAACCCTGTCTCAAACCACAGACATGGTATGTGCGGCCTAAGGCTCACTTGGCTCATTCAGTCTTACCGCAGCCTCTGATTTGAAACTGTCAGGCGTTGTTTTAGTCTTTCTGATAAAGACTGACTTGATAATGACCTCAATGTATTTCTCAACAGTATTCTTTTGCGTAACAACCAATCAGAAAACAGCATGCAAATGAGCATGCAAATTTATACACTGTCCACCCCACAGAACAGAGGAAAACACATCAGCGTCGCCTCGGAAGTTAAGACGAGAGAGAGAGAGAGAGAGAGAGAGAGAGAGAGAGAGAGAGAGAGAGAGAGAGAGAGAGAGAGAGAGACCACGAAGAAGGTGGTGCGACGGTGACATATCTGATCCTCCGCTGTTCTTCCTCCGTGCTGCAGTTTCCTGCAACACTGCCACTTCACAGCACTCTGCATCAACAGCCAGACCACCAGAGACCGAAACAACCGCGTGGTCTCCTCCATACAGCACCAGCAGGCGTCCTTGGACTGCAGGCTTAAACGGATTGAGGAATAAAGTGCGGAGGGATAACAGCCCTGGCTAGCACGCTCTAACACAAGCTCAGATGTTTCGTGTACAGCGACCTTCCGTTGCTATATTTTCATGTGCGTATAAAAGTGGGATAATCTGATGAATCCACGGAGAGCAATACCGATCTGGAGTTGAGTCTATGTCGACTGTAGTTTAAACTATTGGCAGTAAACAATGTACCTGAATGAACTGTATGCGGAGAGAACACGTTTGCGCAGTGTGGACCAGCGACAGTGCAGTGATACAGTATAATCTGCAATAATGTGAGAGGTCTCCTGTGTCCGGCATTGCTGTGTCAGCATAAGTGACGCTGTTAAAGTGCGTTCAGTTCTGGGAGAACAAGTTTGGTACTTTGTGAGGTTGATGTGGGCATCTGTGTGAGGCACATAGCGGCACAGTTATTCTAGATGATCTTGTAAGCTGCACATTCTGGTTGGCTCTTCCTTTCCTCACATCTTGTGGCAAGAACGGACTTTTCAGGCAATGGCTCGACTGCGCAGGAGAGCTTGTGTGGCTCTTTTCCTCTTCACGCTCTTCGTGCTCGCCACTCTGATGGGTTTAAGGACTCTGAAGCCCACTGACGGGTTCTCGGCTCTGGCTCCAGGCGCAGACGTGATGCCAGTGATTGGGGAGAAAGTTGACCGGCGCTCCGTGTCCAGCGACGTCCAGCCCTCACCTGCCCAGGCACGCAACCCCAAGCTAGTGGCCTCAAACTCTAGTCCGGACAAAGGCATGTCCTACGATGTCCACATATTTTACTACATGTGGTACGGAAACCCGCAGATGGACGAGAGATATTTGCATTGGGACCACATCCTGGTGCCACACTGGGACCCCAAAATTGCCGCCAGTTATCCGAGAGGAAGGCACATGCCCCCGGAGGACATCGCGTCCAGTTTCTATCCTGAACTGGGGCCATACAGCTCGAGGGACCCCGAGGTGCTGGAGTCGCACATGGAACAAATTGGAGCAGCGGGTGCAGGTACAGTTTAAGGTGCACTCAGTACTGTCCCATATGAACATGGAGCTCCTTTAAATCCAAATCATCTTAAGCCCTTAAAACCCCAGGCCTACTACATTCTAGTGCTTATTATTTAGTAATTGCATGGAAAACAATGTAAACTGTTTTCTTCTTAAGTTATAGGAGTGTGTATATAAGATGCTGGACAGGTTAGTGGGTAAAGTCACATACTTTCATAATTACAAAACATACATATTCCTTTCATAGTAGTTAGTGTTGGGTGATAAATCGTCCACCAGTATACTGTGATATTGACATACTGCAATGTTGCTTTTTATTTTGAGTATATTTTAAAGGCAATATATTTGATATTGTTAGCAATATGTTTGGAAAAGAATGAGCATTAAATCCCTGGTATAATTCCCACGGTGACCTTTTTGCCGAGTAGCTTGTTTTTAGTTTTTAAATTGAAGGGTTTTATTGTAAAATACATTGTAGTTATGCATATGTTACTGGGAGCAGGTTTCACACACACACACACACACACACACACACACACACACACACACACACACAATCACACACATACACACACATTATTAAAGCTGCTTAATCTTCCTGGGTCGCAAGGGGTGCTTGAGCCTATCCCAGCGGTTATTGTGTGAAAGGCGGGAAACACCCTGGACAGCCACCCAGTTCATCACAGGGCAGACACACAGACAAACACATTCAAACGTAGGGGCAATTTAGTATCTCCAGGTTGTCTGGCTGCATGTCTTTGGACTGTGGTAGAAAACCCACACAGTCACAGGGAGAACACGCAAACTCTGCATAGAAAGGACCCTGGTCACACGGCCAGGGAATCGAATCAAGGTCCTTCTTGTGAGGTGGCAGCACTACCCACTGCCCACTATTCTGTAGCTATACTATAAAAACATAATTTACAAATGGATAAATATAAATTGAAAAGACCTCTAATAAAACTCTTTAATTATACTTAGTGCACTTTAGCTGTGATATTCAGACCCTAGCAGTTAACTATAATGAATGCAATACACTGGGTATTTCAAAATATTTAGAAATAATGGTTAAATCTGTAAACATTAAATGAATAGTAAGTTTCCATCAACTTTATAAATGTTAAAACAAACATTATCTTATACCATAATATTTTCGGAAAATATGATATTGAATTGTATCAATATCACTCAGCAGTAGTAGTAGTAATGATTGTAACAGTAGCACAATATAATAGCTGTAGTGGTGATAATCTGTAGTTGTTACTGAATAGCAAGTCTTAAAATTCCAACAAAATCAATATTGTTTCCCCACATGCCTGAACTCCTTATAACTGAATTATAAGATTAGAGTTTATGTGAAGATTCAGCACCGAGTAGGCGGACAGCTCCAGGTCTAGTAATACAATACAATACAAAGCACTATATTTGTGGAACGGTTGGTTTCAACCATAGTCTGATATATATTGAGGATCATACAGTGTTCTCTCTTTACGCCACCAAAATGTAAATAATCTAAATATCTACAAATATTTAAAAGCACAAATAAGCACTCTTTGTTAAATATTAGAGCCTTTTGAAGCAAGCAAATTGCACCACACTGACAGAGTGATCTCTAACCACACAATGAGAACCTGAGAACAGCCTGCTTGGCCAGGACTGTGGTCAGGTGCCTTGTCTTTAATTAATGGGGCCTGTGGGTAGTGTGTCACTGGCAACACACATCTTATGGATACTAAAAATTTTGTTAAAGAAGCTGAGCAAAGTATTATAAGGAAGTTTTGGATGAGGCTGCAAGATCTCCAACAATCTACTCCTATCTCATGCCAGTACTAGAGAAACTCCTACACTCCTAAAAATATAGGCGCCAAAAAGAGTTCTTTGGAGTGATGCCATAGAACAAGGCTTTCAGTCGAGTAGTAGTTTTTTAAAGAACTACACATTGAAAGGCTCTTTGGCGAGTCACAAGTGGTTTTTCTGTGGCATTGCTCCAAAGAACACTTACAAATGTTAGATCTGATTGCAGTGCACAAGAGAATTTCTCAGATTAATTCAAATAAAAGATCCGAGGAGATGTTCAATGTGTATATCAACCTTATAATGTCCAGTGCTGTAAGTGCTCTTTCCTGTGTGAGTGAAGGTGTGCTGGTGCTGTCGTGGTATCCTCCGGGCTTGGCTGATGACCATGGAGAGCCCACTGAAGACCTGGTACCATCAATCCTGGATGCAGCCATCCGGCATGGTTTAAAGGTAAGCATGTGTCATCCTGCATCAGCAAGACTTCTTCAGGATCAAGAAACTGCTACTGAAGACTGACAACTTCATATATTCTTACTAGTGACATATGGCCTGGAGTGTGTATATGAGCTGAGGTGAACTGGGGTGGACTCTAATAGTGCACTCCTTCAGTGAAACTAAGGGAGAAAATATAGCAGGAAGCACTTGACTGATAATTATTTAGACTGAGCATCTGAGAGAATTCAGGAGCTAGTGTTTCCCTTCTGCTACTTTACAAAAGTCCTCATCAAACTTTTACCCTCCATAATCCATGGGTTGGATTACACTGCTTCGTAATCCAATCCATGTAACATCAGAACTTCTCATTAAGGTACGGAGCGGATGGACTAGAGGCCCTAAGAGAAAGCAGATGTTATTTGGCCCAGGCACATTCAAGTATTCACACTGAACTCAGTGTTCACATGTTCACTGAAATCTTCAAATTGAGCATGTATGAACATACAAACGAAGGCAGCTGCCTACAGTTCTCTGTCTGTAGCACTGTAAGGACTGTAAGCGTGTTAGTCGGCAGCTCTTCTGATGTTGTAGTTGAGTGTATGATCATGTTAGCAAAGAAGAGAAACCCCAGGGCAGTTGTTAGTGTGTTTAAACAGCTGTGCAGCAGTGGTGTGCAAGTGTGTGCTGGGGCTGAGCAGTTGGACTGAGTGGGGCGTGTGTGTGTATGACCATGACGACAGAAAGGCGTGTAAGGGCAGCCCTCCCCAGCTGTGCCCCATTAATAATGCACACCGCATTTCAGCATGCCCGGTTGGCTTGTTAAGATGCGTTGCGGCACAATACCTGCATGCATTCTGCACAAAGGCCTTTCATTGTGAAGCCAACCTTTCTATTTTATGGAAAAGTTATTTGATTCATACATTAAGTTATTTTATGAGCCTTGGCTGTAGTTCAGTGGTGAATGCAGTGCAGCAGACCTTGATGAAAATTCATAGTTAAGTTCAACTCAAGATGTGAGACACATCCACTCTCAAAAACAAAGGTACTAAAAGGATACTTGAAATGATGTTACAAAAAGCACTTGGATTTCTGAGGAAACTTTCAATGTATGGCTCTTTGATGGAGTACTCAAAAGTATTTTTCAGCCTAACCTCTGTTGCATTTGTAGTATATGGTCACTTACCATGGGTATTAATGTATACACTTTTGCCTGTACTTAAAAGAAATGAAAAACCTGTTGACTCAAAATACACAGCCAATTGGCTTCCATTATAAATTGGATTAATTGGATTCATGTTCTTTTACTAAGTACAAGAAAGGCATCAAAATTATTGTTTGTGTTTAGTGACTGTTTAGGTCACTTACAGATGTGGCAGACAGAGACTTGGCTGAAACATGCTGGATCACTCACAGCCAAAGGTTGTTTTTTCATAGCATCGCTCCAAACAACCCATTTGGCCCATGTAATTTTTATGTACTATGACTGTCACAGAGATGTTGTATTCTTACCTGCACTGTTTTAAACTTAGGGGTAAGAAATGACACATCTCGTTCGCATCTAGAAGAACAGAAAGAGTGCGTGTGATTCCTTTGTTGATTCAACTATGCAAAAAATCATCCTTCATTCATTTAATTTCCAAAATGGCCATGAGATACAAGTTATTCATTTTCCAGAAGATATTTTTGAATAACAATTAGAAAGTCTTTGTGTGAGAGAGAGAAAAAAATCAAGCTCTGTTATTGCTTTAGATCTGAAGAAAATCCATAGCTTTTTCTGTCTATCCCTTTCACTGGGAGAGGACAACTCAGCACTATGAGTCTGAAAGGATGTGAGGCTATCAAGAAGCCATTACAAGAAAATAGACAGAATAGAAAAAAGGTGGTGTTAGAAAGAAGTTCACTGGCTATCGTTGAAAAAGCAAGTCTCCAGAAAAGAAAGGATTTTTTTTCATGGTATATGTTGGGAGTAGGCTTTTTAGAGAAATAAAAATGTGTTTTCCAATATATATGAGCTCTTATTCTTATTTCCAGAATAGTTACAAATGGATATGTAACATTTTGGAATGAAGTTCATATGTTTTCTGCTTTTTATTTATATATTTTTTTAATGAAAGGTGATCTCTGACTACTGGACATTACAAAAGGTTTTGACTTACAGCATGATAACATAAGTGCACAGCTCAGCTGCAAACCTAATATGTTTACATGTAATATTTTACATTTACTACATCTACTGTGTTTTGCAAAGTAAGAATATTTGGAATCATTTTCAAAAGTGGCTGTTGTGCAATCAAATATACATAGCCTGAGAATGGCCCCTGATGAGTGACACCATGCTTAAATCCATAACTGAGTTCAATGACACTTCTAATAGAGAAAACTCATTTGAAACAGTTCTGAAGCGCTTATGGACGCCAGTAAAATGGTTCACAATGTGACCTTGCGCGTGTGCACGTGTTGTTGCACCCATGATTTACTTTGCCTCCCTGAACATTTCAGGCCCAGAGGGGTTCAAAGCGTTCCAGCCAGTAACTAGGGCATGTCGCAGAGGGGTTTTGGGGTGGGTGAACGATGCCATAATGCTCAACTCACAATTTAGTTATTTACCGTTCCAAACATGAGCGCCACAACAGGGCCATGTTATCGGAGGTCAACCTTACAGCGTTGATATATATACTAATGTAAATCAAGCTAGTTTGTCTACTTCAGTTATCTTGTTTGAATAGTAGAATTATTCATCATGCTTCAGTAAAACATCAGAATAAAATGGGATGCAATTCACATTTTTCTTCATAGCTCAAGGCATGTATTTTATGAGGACAGCTCTGCAATAGCCTTGCCACATCTAACAATGCTCTTACCTTTGGGTGACAGTGTCTGTAATCTCGCATGCTGTATTTAAACAGAACTGTCGTGCTCTGTCTAGTACTCAGCATTAGCTTTTCTTACTGGAACAAGAGCTGGATCGTTCAGTCGCTTCAATTATCAGAGTGGAAGTGATGCTAGCTTTTCCTGAACAAAAGCAGCTGCTTCACTAACCTCAGCAAAGGCTACCCTCAGCAAAAAGATGGATATATCTCAGTGAGCAGAAATGTACTTAATTACCTGAGGAAAAAATCTGAACAAACTATTCCTTTCCTGCCTGGAATATATCCTCCATGAGGACTTTGGCTTCAATGTTGAGGGGGAAAAAAGGTCGGGATATGATTATGGTGGGTTTTACATCAAAACCCATTACTATGTACTTATTTGCCACTACCTACATAAATATAAAAGCACCCAAATGCATCTGACCCCACTCCACCCCACTCTGATCTGCACTCATTTATTCAAAGTGTCAGACGGAAAATGCTTGTGCTTCCATAAAGTGGCTTGTGCCTTTTCCATCCATTAGAGCCTTTCTATCTCAGTGTCAGTGTGACATGAGGCTGCATCTTATGAAGAGAGCTGTAATGCACCAGTTACTGTAAATTAGGGCTCAATATTCCTTCTTCAGCACAGCCCCATAACATCTAACTGCATTAGCCTCGAATGCATTAAAACTAAAATAAATGCCTTGTACTGATACAATGCAGTAGATACATAATAAACATTCAGATGGCTGCTCTCTTCAGTGCACTGAGACATTCTTTAGTTTAGCTTCTGTCCAATATCTTATCTAAAACCTATTATTAATCCTAATATGGCCAATTTAGATAGAATCGTTTTGGCAGACAGAGGACAAACACAGCCAAGATGGGCTTCTGAGAGTAATTGAATTAGGAGGCTGTCAGAGGCAACATGCCTTCACTACACTGATATTATGCTGATTGTGTTAGCGTGCTGTGAGGTGTTGACATCCATCTCTCTAATGGCTACACTCAATGCTTCACAGAGCCATTTTGCCTCACGCTCCCATCCTAGCATCGACCCTATGAACAAGTCTCTCACACTGATGACATGTAATTTAAAGTGTTCTGCTGATCCTATTGCAGTGGGTGAGGCACTCTCATCAATGACAAAAGGTCTGATGGGGCTATAGTCCAAATCTACAATAACACAATTACAGCTGCAAACACAGAGCCAGTTTATCTTAAATGAAAGTTCTCATGAAGAACAGTTGCTTCAATCCTATAGGCTACAGCTGAGAAATCCCTTATATTGAAAACATTTAGCAAAGAAAACATAACTGTGTAAACAGAATAATACAGATGAAATTCTGCCATTTTCCTCATCTCATTCCTCAAGTTAAGGAATGAACTGATGCAATTAATTTTTTTCATACAGCATGCAGTGCACTCAATAACTCAAGCCAAACATGGCTAATAGGACACCTGTGAAAGTAGGTTGTGTTGCTGTTGCTGTTGCTGCCAATGGCAAAGAAAGCTTTCAAGCACAGTTGAGGTTTGAAAGAGATAATGGTCAGCTAGGACACAATCTGCCTCGCTCACTTTCTATACAACATCAGAAGGCAGGAAGAATTCTTTAATGCGGCTTGCAAAGCTCTGAATGTTTTACAGTCATTATTTTCAGCCATTTTTTGTTTTGGTGAGTGAAATTCTTTTTAGCTCATTCCATTAAGAGGTGACTGAATCCACCAAGGACAGGCTCAAGAATGCAGTTATCTGTGTTAGAAACTTTTTATGTAGCTTGAGTGAAAGGAAAAAAGGAAGGTACATTAATATGTACTGAACGGTAAATCAGAGGAAGATGGAAAATAGGGTAAAAGCTTGACATGGTTTGCTTTGTACCTTTCTAGGTGGCGTTCCATATCCAGCCCTACAAAGGAAGAACTGACCATAGTGTTCATGAAAACATCAAATACCTCACTGACAGGTTGGTCTGAAATTCTAACCCGACACCCCAACTGGTACAGCTACCTTGCTTGTCATAGCCCTGGTCGTTCCTGATGCAGAAATGGTACACAAAGAGAGGTCTGATGTTATACACAGTAAACTGTTGACATCTACCTATCTACAGTTTGCATACACTTTGCAGCGAAACCGCAGTCCAGGAAATATCTTCATGCTTTACTCTTGTGCGAGTCCCTGCGATAAGTGAAACCTGTGTCAGATCAGATGCTCTAAAACATTTAGAGAGATGTAGGAATTCTCCACTAATGCTTCTTTCCAAGCTGTGGCACAACTGCAGCTCTCATAAATATGCAGCTGCACATTGTTGGCCTTCTACTTTTTTGCTGTTATGTGGAGAAGAAGGTTGTAAAAAATTAAAAGCTTTCTTTCATGTGCATTCAGGTATGGCGATCATGGGGCTTTTTACCGCTTCACCACCAGTAATGGAAAAGCACTGCCTCTTTTTTACATCTACGACTCATACCTCACACCTCCAGAGGCCTGGGCGGAGATGCTGACTTCCACGGGCTCGCACAGTCTGCGTGGGACCCCTTACGATGGGATCTTCATTGCCCTCATCGTTGAAGAGCGGCACAAAAATGACATCCTTGCAGGGGGTTTTGATGGGATGTATACTTACTTTGCATCCAATGGCTTCTCCTATGGCTCCTCGCATCAAAACTGGAAGGGCATCAAGACCTTTTGTGATGGCAACAATCTGTTGTTTGTGCCTAGCGTGGGGCCTGGTTACATCGACACCAGCATCCGGCCCTGGAACAACCACAACACTCGCAACAGGGTGAACGGTCGATATTATGAAACCGCCCTACAGGCGGCACTGAATGTGCGGCCGGAGATCGTCACCATAACCTCTTTCAATGAGTGGCACGAGGGCACGCAGATTGAGAGAGCAGTTCCTAAAAAGACTGTCACGCGTTTGTACTTGGACTACCAGCCTCATGAACCTGATCTCTATTTAGAGCTGACTAGAAGATGGGTTGAACAGTTCAGTAGAGAGAAAGAACAATGGCTTATGTAAAGGGTGCATTCGTTTGAGGCTGCTCACGGAACTGTGGGGGGTGTGCTTTCGTTTGTTTGAGAGATTAGGTTATTAAATGAGCAGTCCGACTCCAAACTCAAGGACTTTTTAAATGGAGTATGTGCTACAACAGATGTCTTCAAAAAAGTCTGTTGAGTGACCAGACCTCCTCCTCCTCATCTTTTGAAATAATCATATGTTACATAAAATGCATGGACAGAGACTCACTTCAGTACACTAAGGAAAGACGCAGTGTCTTGGAGGCCAGGAGATCTTTCAATGACATAGGTCTTTCTCCAGATTTTACATGATGCTGTACTTAATGTAACTGTGCAGATATTGACTCCCCTCCATTAAAATAATGGATTGATTTCCTTTCAGAAATTTCAAAGTTCAAAGGTACAACTTTCCTGCAGAATGCATGAATAAATAATTAAACTAAACCTTATTGGATCTAACAAAATTAAACAATTTTTCAATGTTAATTAAATAGTGCTCAGTATAAATGTATTTGCTGTCTAAGAAGCTAAAACATCAGTGAGGTAAGTATGTTTACATTTTAGCAAGTTAGATTATACTCTTATAGAGCAAAGTACAGTAAAGCTCCACTACGTAAGATTTATTCTGTTAAAATTGAAATTTTGCATTACTCAGTCAGAAGTAGACAACAAAACACTAAAATATCCATATGCTGCGGTGAGTCACCCTGTAAAACCTGAAATAATAATTTAAAAGAGCCAGCATCATACACACTCTCAAAATAAGGACCGGCTCACTCTTTAGGTCTCAAATTCAAAATTAATATTACACTGATGAAGATATGATGACAATAGTAGATAATACCATTACATCCTCAGAAGACTCATCCTTCACAAAGTTGTGAGGTCTCTTTCAGAATTCTTTTAACACATTCATAAATCATCAGCTTCATCAGAATATTCAAAATGCTCTTCTGCACACTGCATAGTTACACATTTCCATCAGTGAGGTCTCCAAATCCCCATAACTTACATAACGTATTGTTAAAGCTGCACTATAGGCATTTACATTTACAGCATTTGGCAGGTGCTCTTATCCAGAATGACTTAGTTTGATCATTTCACAGAGTTAGGTGAAGGCAGTGTTAGGAGACTAGAAGTGTCAAAAGACCTTTACTGATGTACAGTGCTTGCCTAGGCAGGGAATCAAACCCCAGTCTGCAGCATGGAGGGCAGAGGTGTTACTCACTACACTATACTAACCACATAATGGAAATTATGGAAAGACCTGGAAGAAACTACTCACATTATGGCTTGCACTTTAAAATTCATTAAAGGCACTTTTTCGGTGCACCTCCCAACACTATTTTCTCAACAAACACAACACCACCTAAGTGAACCTGTTCATCCAGATAACGAATTAAAGGCATTCTTTCTGAAATTACATTAACTCCACCTAAGTGTACCTGCGGGGAACAATCACCAACTGTCAGACGTTGTAAAAATTAGCCCATCTGGGGAAGAGATTCAAGTTATAAGCCAGTTATTTTCATCTAGCAAATGAAATATCCAAAAAAACAACAACAAAAAAAAACCCACATAACCACCACATAATTAGAAAGAAAATAATAAGAGTACAATGTAAATTTGAATAAAAGCCACTTTTTATTTTGCATTTATTTACATACATTCATCTAGGTGAAAGGGCACTGATATTGCAATACTGAAGAACCATCTTAAATGTTTGCTGTGCGTATTCATATGAAAGAAAATATTTTTGGTCCTCAATGCAAATTAGTACATCAGTAATTGCACTATCAACATTAAGTCCATTCTCCAAATAAAACAGCTCTCCTGCAGAATACAGTATATCACAATTTCAAATAAATATAAATAAAAAAGAAGACACGAAAACGAATATGAAAAATAGAGCACTTTCCATTATTAGACAAAGCACTGAACTGCCAAGATTGTTCATTTCCAATGTTAAATGTTCTGTGTCTAAAGCATTCTACATCATATGACTCCCAAGGTTTATTTACTGTAAGAGGTATAAAAAGACGTTGTCTGATAGTCCCACAACCACATGATGATATACCCAGATCTAAAACAAATATTCTCATGGAACAGCACAATCCCATGTGCTGAGATATCCGTGGTTACTTTCCATTAGCGTTTTAGTCCAATTATTTAGAATCCAGCTGGCCTGTCAAACTGAATGCTTTAGCTGGAAGGGAGTAGTGAGCTATAAACTCATTAACTAACAGAATCCTCCAATAATCCATATTTGTTCTCGAGTATGGCAACAGTAGCTGAATAAGCACTGTGAGAAAAAGAGACAAAGAGTTTCTAAACAACCAAAAACCATCACATATTATTAACATTAAATCATATTAAGAATGGTCATTCGCAATGTTTTATAGCTTTCTCAGATATTTAGAAATCATCTAAAGCTCATATCATCATTCTAGACATATCCATAGTCTCATTTTTTTTTTCAGCTTTTTCAGATTTTGTTCAGCTTTTTCAGATGTTGTACATGTATGTGTAACAAACTTGTTTTATATTACTGAAATTTACTCCAGTGTTTACTGATATCTTTTGGGGATGATACTCACCAGCCAGGTCTAATGATACGATATCTGCCGGGTACAGAGAGGTCTATGACTGTAGAGCCCAGACGACTTTGGTCTCCAATTGGGCCACCATCCACAACAACAGCCAGTTTTGGCCACAGATCCTCAAACTCCTAGTTTCACAGCACATAAGAGAAAAGTCAATAAAGCATACCATGTGTATTTCTCTTGCTATATGACAAGATTACAAATATCTATAACTTCAGTACTCACGTGAACAGCAACAGTGCTCGCTTGTGTACTAACATTAGCGCTAGTTAGAGCAAGTGGCTCACCACACATCTGACACAAGTGTCTCATGAAGGGGTGGTCAGGGATGCGGACTCCTACAAGCTAGAAGTCAGTATGACACAAAGACACATGTAAGAGATACTTCAAGGAAACAGATTACACATTGCTTGGCAGCTGTTATAAAACTAGTATAATTAAGTCCGATTTTCACCTTAGTGAATGGATTGAGGTCTATGTTCAGTGCCTCAGACCTTTCAAGTACTAGAGTTACTGGACCAGGAAGAAGATCTTCAAGCAGCTCTTCTTTTACAACCACTCTGCAATACCTGTGGACAAAAATGTGTGTTCATGATGTAGCACCAGCTTCGATATTACATGATGGTGTTATGAAATGGTAGAAAACTCACTTATATATATCTTGGATTTCCCCGACACAAATGGCCAAAGGCTTATTGCCATTTCTCCCTTTGATATCATAAACCTTCTTGATTGCTTCTGAATTCTGAGCCAGGCAGGCCACACCATATATTGTGTCAGTAGGAACAGCCACAACTTGTCCATCTTTCAAAGCCGTCACTGTTGAGTTTAGAATTTGTCCTCTGTCTGTATTTAAGAGAGAAAGAGAAAAACCCTTTATAACAAGGATAGCTCATATAATGATGCACATGCACTTCACAGCATGCCAGAGAAGCAGGACCTAGTTACTTACACAAACATAAATACTTATATTTACAAAATACAGCAGATAAAGGAAATAGTCAAGCAGAATATTTTACTACACAAAAGACAATCCTGGCTGATACTGTAATAACTCAAGTAACACAACTAATGTAATTTGAGATGGTAAACTCAAGCAGACCTGATGACTACTTGGGATGAGCAATACCACTACATTATTCAAATTCTATACCAAGTAATGCCAATAACAAGGTGGAAAAAGTCAAGTATAGTTTTTTTTTCAATTTAAAGTGAAGCCCCAATCTATAAAAGTAAAAAGTACCTGTTTTAACAAATGAATTCAGGTTTATTTGTTTGGTGGTGTATGGTAATAGTGGTGGTGCAGTGGAACTATTTCTTGCACGGACACAAATTGCCATAATTGTGAGCCCCTTTTTATATTTTAAATTTCACTGGATATCTTGATAAAAACATCAAAATGAAGTCAACAAAAAGTCAACTAAATGGTAAGAGAAAAAAACTCTCGGCCTGTGAGATTTGTAATCAGCTCTAATCAGATCTAAATGAAATAAGAAGGAAGAAATAAGGAGTAAAAAGTCTGTTTTTATTATTAGAAATGTAACTGAGTAAAACTACAAGTGTTCAATTTCAATAATACTTGAGCTAACGACAAAGCTTCAAAATAACACCAGTATTTTTCACCCCTGAACACTAATATCATCCTAAAGCAGTCTGACACCTTTACTCTTTCTTGAACATGCAAAAGGGGGATTCTTTGTTTTTCTACAGTGAAAACCAGTAAATGTGCACATCACAGCCTTTGTTAGCTACGATTCAGTGGCACATAAATGAACTGTGTAACACAGTGAAACAAACACCGTATAATTCCCAATTATACAGCAGCCTGAATTATAAACGACTCCCTGTTCCCTACATTGTGCGCTACCTAGGAGTTAAAATAATGGCTCCTGCCCCCAAACAGTGCATGTGTCTAATGGATGGATGGATGGATGGATAGATAGACAGATAGATAGACAGACATCATCTGGGCTTCAGACACATTACTTACTGGACAAATAGTGCACTATTTGGGTTTAGAAGCCAGACTGTCATAACGCACACAGGGCACTATATAAGAAGTACAGAGCCATTTAAGATTCAGCCAGCCGAAGCTTGTGTGTGTATAAAGTGTGGAAGGAAATATAGTTTCTATCTCACACATTCATTTGACAAATTCAATCAACCAACCAACATTTTCTCTAATCAGCATATTCCCTTTTAATCATCAATGACACATTAAGTTTGAGAAATCTGTATACATCCAGTGAGCTGCTTAAAAAAATTAAATGGAGCTTTTTATATGAGAATCGATTCCAAAAAAAAAAACTAAACGGCAGGATCTAAAGTAACCGAACGATACTCCAGTATTAATCCGCCCACCGGTACTAATGACAGCTGTCTTAGAAACTACGGCTGAATCTCAATTCGCTCCCTACTCCCTAAATACTCTACTGCATAGGTAATGAAACTATGGCTTCTACACCGAAATAGTACGCTAAATATTGGATAAGGAGTCTTGCAGATGAATATGAATAGCTTTACACTGAACATATAACCTAAAGCTATATTTAGGTGTAGAATTTGTTATAGCCTAGCCACACAGTGCACTACTTAGGGGGCAGGGAGCCAAGTGAGATTCAACGTAAGCCAAATACATGAAGTTCATCCTAACTGCCGGAGTAATGTACACGGACCTATAAAGCAGAGATTTCTGCTTTCTTTGTGTTTCTCTCCCTCGCTGGTCTAAACTGCTATGATAGCTAACCTAGCAAGCTGAAGGATAGTTTAGCTGAACGCACCTTGTCTGTCTGCCGGCTGTGAAATAGGCCCGTTTGAAGGCTGCGGGATTAAACGCAGCACGGTGGTCTTCATCTCTTTACACACAGCTCTGACTCCCACGGTGCTGTCAGTACAGAAGCGTGAAGCGAAGGTTAATGTACGAACAACCGCGATCAGACTCATAGAACCGCACCGCTCAGTCAACGTACAGCATGGTTCCGCCTGGAAACCAGACACGTGAAGTTTTGTCCAGCAAGTCGAAAAAAATCCAAACTAAAAGTCTCATCTCCACCCAGTTCAGGACGTTAAATGCTATAAAATGGATGTTGATTTGTGATTATTAGAGTGTAACTATTATATAATGTAATTGAAATATATAATGCCGATGTATGTTCTCGGTGTACAGATAAATATTTTACGATAAATATTTGAACATAAACGCAACGACAGAGTTGCGCACAGTACCTGGCTTCACACCATCTTACTGATGATGAAATATGTACAAACTGGCCAGCAACACAAGCGGTCACGTTGACTTGGAGCTGTTTTATCTCGAGAGAGCAGAGGAGCGCACGACCGTTTATACTAATTTTTTTTTTTACATATTCTTGAGGAATTTAACTATTTCACTCAGTTACAATTTCATTACATTAGGTCACATCTCTCACTGAATAAAGTTCCTTTGCTGACTGGTCCTGGATGTCCTAAGCTAAGTGGTTCCGCTGCAGTTGAAGTGCTTTAGTATTTTTAGCCCTGTGTTGTACTTCTGCTCGAGCTGTTTTCTGGAAGGTATTTCACCAAAGTAAGAACACTTTTACCTGAGTACTGGTTCAGGCTACTCTACACAAATCTGGCGCCAATCAGTGAAATACAGGCAGCACCATGTGTTGCTCATTAACTCGGTTAACAAAGCTCAGCAGCAGGTCGCAGCTACACTGAGTGATGGCATCGCAGGCAGGTCAGAAACACGGGGTGTTTTTAAACATACACGTATATTTTATATAAGTCCTAATATTGATTTGCACATATTTACTATTTGCTACAGATAAACCAAAAGGCTTCGATGGGCTGACAGAGCCTCCTGAAAATCAGGTTAATTTTATTTTTTATTCTTTTGCATCCACACATCCTGATCACCCAGATATATTGGATCAACTCTGCGTCTTTTCAGTGCCAACAGGATGTTGAAGCTCTGGGTGCAACCGTGGCTGTGATGGAAGACAAGATTGCCTTATGTGACATGGTCCTGAATGATCTGATAGTAATTCAGAAAATTGTCCAGGTATGTTAGGCTGCTCCTGGTTTAAAACTGAACTTTGTGCCATCAGACAGAATGTAACTGCATATATTGACTCAACACTGTGTTCTTTACAGGAAAAAGGCGTTCGTGATGCAGCACCTCAAGAACAGAATAAATGAGTAAACTTCTTAATTTTCAGAATATTTAAGCTCTTAAAAAGCTTTACAGCTGTACACGAGCAACTAATAAAACTAAAGCCGTAAAACAACCAATACAAATAATGGAGACGAGTCGGTCTGATTTCGCTGATATTATATTGCTTAATTCAATTCAAAAAGTTATTACTTTGCCATAATACATAATACTTTATACAAAACAAGCATATGAGAATTCACATTATACATTCCTTAAAAATACAGATCCTTTATATTTTGTCCTCACACTTTGGGTATCAAAAGCACTCTTTTGGAAGCATTTCCCCATCTGATAACCCTTTGCACTTTTGCTCTGATTTGCACAACCCATAGCATGCTACTGTGTTCTGCTTCAGCGAGAACTTCTGAATAAATGTCCCACTGAGTTATCTGTCTGAGAAAGCTGGACTTATTTATTAAAAAAAAAAAAAAGGAAGAACCAGTGGATGATTCAGTTGGTTGACTTGACAAATGAAAGATAAACTCAGCAGTTTATTTTAAATGCAGCCCAGAAGGACCAATTCATACTCATCTGAGACAACTTCTTAAACTGATCTCACAAATGCAGTTAAATCACAATTTAGGATAAATGACAAGCTATTTTTGTGATTCATCATTTCATTGCACTCTATTGTGGAAAAGTGATATTGTATGTACAAACTAATCTTAAACCAAAAGGTAAACTTAATCCAAAAAACTCAGTGACAATTCTTACAACAGAATTATGTCAACTTAGAAACTTGAGATCTGCTTGTTGGTTGACATGCATTAATAGTGATGTCTGGGGTACCACACACCATTTGCGGAAAGACAAATATTAAAAGATTACAATGCCCATCTGCATAATAAAATACAACACAGTCAGTCATTATTAAATCAACAAAACTAAACCATAAAAATAACAACTAGTGACTGTCTACTTTAAGCCTCCTTTAGAAACTACCTTTTGTAGTCCATGCTGAATATTCATTGCAATTAGACTCTTAATCAGTTTCTTTGAACAAGTGGTAACTTGCATAACAGTGACTAAATACTGAAGCAAAGGGTTCACAAAGGGAGCTAAAGATTGAGTGTTGTGGTCTGAAATATGTGGGGGGGGGGGGGGGGGGGGAGTTTTCTTTTTGCATAGATCATTCTATAAACTGATATTATGGCCAAAATTAGTGCGCATCTGCCTTGACTAAATCCTGCATTTTACAAAGCACCAAGGGAAACAGAATGGGGTATTCAGCATAAACAAAACACATTTTTTGTAAACAGAGTTCACACAAAGCAAAGGTTTCTGGGAGAGATGCTGCTGTCTGGAGCAAGCAGCTTGTCTTAAGTAATTTTTCCCCAAATACCACATCTTTCCTAAAAAGGCAATGGACATGGCACAACATGCAGAATGTTTAGCTGGTGTCAACAGCTGTGGATTTTCAGTGTACTACAGAAATCTTAATTAGTTTACCTAGAATGCGCCCAAATGTGTTCAACATACACACTGTGAACTGTAGCTTAACAATAACAGACTGCAAACGTGAGAATGGGCAGACATATCAGAACTAGCATTACGACCAATGTGACTTTTTTTCTATGAAAAAATAACATTTCTTGGCACTGGCTAGAAAAGCAGAAAAAAATCTGCAATTTACTCTTCCTGTATGTCATGTTATAATAAGCATTTCATCAAATGTTAGTGAGGACCATGAAGTTTTGTGGTGACTCAAACATGGAAAAACCTTCAATGAAAATGAAGCACTCCACCTCAAAACTGTAAGGCTGTTTTGTTCTGCAGGTGATACTGGGGAGATTACAGTAAACTCTTGCATGTCATAGTGCACAACACATGTAGACTAAGGTCTAAAAAAGGAAAAAAAAAAAGAATACTGCATTGCAATTTGCTGACAAATGGGTTGCAAAGAAAAAGGGCAGTGCAGTGGTCATGTCCTCCATTTCAAACCCAAAGTGTGATCGCCCCCCATAGTTCTATACAAAAATACAAATACAATCTAAGGGCTTAAACACTTCTAATTTCAAATGTACTACATTATATTTACATTATAATCCATTCCTTAAAACGTCTCCGTACAGCAGTGGTGTATAAACATGGTGGTGGGGCTTATGGGTGCAGGCAAGTTAACCAGTTATGTTTTCTAAACCTTGGCTTGGTTGATGCACAGGCAGGTTTGATGCAAGAGACCACACTTCTACAGTACTGATGTTCATTTTTATGTCATTTCAGGGACAGCACAGACATGTATACCTCCGCTTTGATTTTCTATATCCCTGAGCAAGCCACAACAGTGAGACTTACATGGGTCTAAAGAAAAAAGAAAAAGAAAAATAAAGGCTCAAATCAACTCAGTAACAATAAAAGCAGGGACAGGCTGGGTAACTCCAAAACCATTAACACGCCTGACGTGTACCCCAAAGGCAAGAAAAGTATAATGTTATACAATTTGACTCCACTGAAAATATACAAAGAAAAAGAAAATATATTGGTCCACCATGTTTAGGTGAAAAAAGACTAGGTTATGGAAAATGTGTACTGCATTGATCTAATAAGAGAAATTAAGTATTTCAATAAATTAATACATAAAAAATTAAATACTAGTTACAGGCAGCCAACCAAACATACCTATCAGTTACATTTTAAAGGCAAGCAATTTGTCATTTCTTTCTGCTGACAGAAACTGCTTCAAGATTACATTAGCATCACATTTCTTGGGCTACTGTAGTCTTTTCTAATAAATTACGTAAAATAATATACTATTCATAACTTACAGCATGTGCTGGGCTTGAATGACTATTAACCAAAAGGACTTAATTTTTCCATTCAAAGTGCTGCATATGCCAATTAAGTTTGCTCACACTTTCACAACCTAAAATTTTCACTTTAGTGTGAGTGGCTGACAAATCTCATTAAGCTTGGTTAAGGTCTATAATATTTTGTTCTGTTCAAAAGCCCTCAGTGCTTTAAGTCCTGTACCTTTTAAAACCTCCTACTCTGCTCAGTACTAAATAGTCTGATTCACACTGACAAAATGTTTTATTCTTTTGAATATTTAAGATTTACAATATTGCTTTTTTGTAAAAGCTGAGTTAGTACATGTCTGTTTTACTATGCTTTGCATGTTTTACGGTCCATGTTTGTTTAGTCGCATCTCACTTTCCCTGATATCGGCCATTTGACTGCCAGGTCATTAGGATTGTTAAGGTGATCTGAACAGACCATTAACACATCATAAGGGTGCCAGGAAGGACTGTTGTGATACAGTGCAAAAGGTGAAATAACTCCAAACAAATGACTACCTACAAATGTATTGTTTTCAGTGGGGAAATTTCATTGTCAGAGTATGCACAAAGCACATACTGAAATTAATCAGAATGCACCGTGACTAAAATCCTAGCTGAAGGCTCACATGTATTAAGCATCTAGGATTAACTCCCAATGTTTGATCTAAAAGAATATGCAAGAGCCAAGCTGATCCTAGATAGATTCTTACTCTGAGAAGTCTGATCCCCTGGTTTATAGAGCATGTTCTTATGCATCAGATCAAAACTGCATAAGGTATAAAGAGATAGTTAAAACTCAAATCAGGGAGAGAAGTGGTGATCCTTAACTTTCTTTAGGTAGTGGCATCACTGCTACCTTCACCAATGGAGAAGTCATCAGCGACCATGAGTAGAGCCTCAATCTTGGCTGTGGTTTCAGGACTGAGGAGGTCTACCACATCCACATTGGCCAGGCTGTCTGTGGGAGTGTTGGAAGTTATAGCCTCACTGTGGAATGTCTGAGTCGAGGCAGAGGGATTTCCAGGCTGGATCTGTGCCTGGGGAAGAGTAGGGTTCATCTTGGAGGAACAGCACTGTGATGTTTCTGGAGGTGGTGGTGATGGTGGTGGGGGTGGTGGTGGTGGAGGAGGAGGAGGAGGAGGAGAGGTGTCTGTAGGCTCCTGCTGTGAGGAGGCAGCACTGTGGCTGGAGCTCCTTTCTTTAGCTGAGTCTCTGCAGGCACAGTGACACTGGCAAGCTTCCTCCTGCTTAATTATAATGACTGGGAGACTAAGGCCTATCTGCTGCACAGGGTTCCCTAAAGCAGAACAAATAACTCACTTGTCACATACAGTGAGGCTTTCAGCCTATCTCAAGCACACATTTTCATCATCACATACCGAAGACAAACTATGCAAATAGTTTTTAGCATAATGTAATAATACTATGCAAAGATTAAAAAAAAGATCATACCTGAATGTCCACCTACAGGTATGGCTGTTGTAAAGAAGACCTTTTCCACTTTTGGGCCCTAAGTTAAAAAAAAAAAAAAAGTATATAGAACACATGAGCAAAGCAGTTCATTTATCATGACTGAAACTTTCAGTTCCCATTTTTATATTCCTTATGCCAGTGCACTGCTCATCTTTTAGACATATGAAAACTGCCACTGCACGACATTAAAACTAAAAACATGACATTCAGAAACCAATCTTCTCCAGTGGGGTCTGATGGAATTGTTCCCTGGAGTTTTTTTTTTTTTAAACATGAAAATTCTGATGCTTTCTGCAACAGAGTCTAAATTAAAGGGGGTATTTACTGTTGAATTATTTAGGCCATTGAGCAACTATGCAATGTCATGTCTAAAATTTCACTGTATTCTAGACATTTTGACCAGGTTGTTAACAATTATTTACCATACTAAAGTCAAAAGGCCACAGTGTACAAATTTTGGCAGCCATCTTTATTTTCAGATCCCTCATCTATTATAAATGAAAGTCATACTAAGAATTTTGCTCATTTGTGTTCTATTGGCTCCATAATGGCACATTATGCTTGGACTTGACAATCACCACTTATGTAAATTGGAGAAAGAAGTCATATACGTGAAAATGAAATCAACTTCACCTTTCACATTTTGTTAACATTATCTTAGCTCTGAGTGGCTCAGAAATGATAAATTAAATATCATTGGCTTAGCTGAATGACTATGAACTTCTGCTGTGCTGTGTTTGGGGGAATAGAGGGATTCTCTGCTGAATTATCCCCACCACTTCCCTTCCTAAAACTAAAAGCTAATTAAATGTACACGCTTCACAAAATTGGCACATTCGTCATTCAACAGGGCAAAATGACAAAGGCTAAAACTGAAAGGTGACAAGTGCAAGCAGTACATCTTTCTGAACTAGGACATATCATGCATTACTGCACAGGTTTTTTTCAGCAGTGGTAAAGTTCTACATATTAAACAAAAATAAACTAGCCCACTTCTTTTCCGCAGAGCTTTTTGGGCCTGTAGGTTATGCA
This sequence comes from Pygocentrus nattereri, assembly GCF_015220715.1. NCBI lineage: Eukaryota > Metazoa > Chordata > Actinopteri > Characiformes > Serrasalmidae > Pygocentrus > Pygocentrus nattereri. The sequence goes on from NC_051213.1 coordinate 22,375,489, forward strand.
TGCTCCAAAAACTCAAATAAGACATATACTGCAACTCGAGGTATGAAGTTGAAAGAGTGTTTTGTATAATATGTGGGATCTGACCTGCTGTTCAGGGTTCTGCTGTGCATTGGCAGCACTGCTGAGGATCCACTGCAGGTTCTGGTCAGACATGACGAGGCTGGGCTGCAGGAGACCCTGCGTGGGGGCAATGGTGATGGTAGATGTGGGTGCCAGGCTGGCGTTGCCTGCTAAAGGCACTGTTTGCGTTACACCTGCCGCTGCCGCTGTGGTGATGGCCGTCGCTGAAGCAGGATTGGGGATGCTGACCACAGAAGAGGCGGAGGTCAGCAGGGAGTTAGCCGTGGCTGGGGGCATAACAGGCGCAAAGTGTTGGGTAACACCGGGTACAGGGGGAGCGGGCACTTCTGGTGTCTGTAGTGAGGTATGGAGAACCGAGGGAAAGGTGGCCGACTGTGGAGGAGTATGCGTGGAGTTGCTGGCAGAGCCTGCCTGAGAGGAGGATGCGCCAGCCTGAGCGGAGTTCTCTAGGACCGGGGTGTTGAGAGAGTTAGTAGAAGAGGAGGATGAAGGCAGCTGAGAGTATGAAAGCAGAGCAGATGTGTCTGCCACAGCTGGCTGTGGTGGTGTCTCCAAGCCAAAAGCCTCCACTAGGTTATCTGGAGGTGCAGAAAAATTAGGTGAGATTGAGTGTTGCCACGCATGGAAGCTGTGCAAAACATACTTTATTCACCAAGTCATGGGTGGTACTTGCCGGAGGGATGTGCATCATCTTGACTGACACTGTTTTCAGGGCTCTGGAACATCAGCTCAAATATCCTCGCAGGAGTGACGTTATTCAGTTCCAAGCTCTGTGACTGAACAGGGAAATGAACTGGTGACACTTATGATATGAAAATAAACACCATCAAACACTATCATACTGAAAGAACATTACTCTTCCAGCTTTCATAGATAAGTCAATCTTTTTATTATAAGGAGTGTTAAGTAATGGAGAACAACAAAATGTGCAGTTCAATGACATTATGGCCAAAATTTGTGCACATCTGCCTTGACTAAATCTTACATTTTACAAAGCACCAAGGGAAATAGAATCAGGTATTCAGCATAAACAAAACACATTTTGGTAAACTTAAAAGTTCACACAAAGCAAAGGTTTCTGGGAGAGATGCTGCTGTCTGGAGCAAGCAGCTTGTCTTAAGTAATTTAAATGACCAGAGTTTGAGAATACTTTTTAATTATATGTATATGTAGTACTGTACAAGGTCTTAGGCAGCCATAAAAGTATTTAAAACTATTCATCTTGGCATTACATATTTGTTTTGGTCAGTTAAAACGCAATATAATAGAACTAATACAAATAAACACATGTACATTAAATGTGCACAAGAGTTTTGTTTTAAAAAGGTTATTATCTCAGTTAAAAGAATACAGTGACCTTGCAATACATGTGGAGCAAGGTCACTGGTTTGACTTCTCGCTGCACTCCAGTCATTGCATTGCATGAATCTGTTAAATTTTATCAACAGCAAACCAAATTTCATGTAATTAAGGATTGAATAGCTGAATCTGATACTGTAAATACTGGGCTTCCTCAAAGAGATGTTTGGAAATGGTTAAGCTAATGCAATGACATAAAAATCACATGTTCTATTTATTATATATAACTTCACATATTTTCTAAGATGTAAGACTAGAGTACATTTATCTAATATTTTGATCTGTTAATCCCTAAAAGAGGGACATAGTTATTTGCAAATATATTTTTCAACCACATTACAAATGGCTTTATACTGTTTGCTCTTACCAACATGACTGATAAAATGCTCAACTCCCAAGAGCCTTTTTTTCTTCTATTTTGCTCGATGTTCATTTGAAGTCTTTACGTTATAAACGAACAATGTACCATAAATTACAATGACTCACATTGTTGACATTCTCCCTTAGCTCAGAATCTGTGGAAATGAGGCTCAAATCACTGAGGCACAGTGAGTGATTCGCATCCTGTAATTAACAACAAAAGAGTTAATCCATGAAACACACCAGTACTGCTGTTGATACATTCAACATAGGAACAGCAAACTTTTCATCATATGCATATATTTATCCAAAAATGAAGCAGCCTTTGATTTGATATATTTATTGCAATATACACAAACACACAGTTGTATGCATAAGTTTGATTACCTCTGATCAAATTACAAGTTGTGTTGATTTTCTAAGTGAAACGAAGTCATATCCTCTACATAGAAGAGACTTAAATAAGGCTGCTAATGTTAGGGGGTAGTTTATATTTATTTTCTGGATATTTATATTTATTTTCTGTGTTGGATATTGTGGAAGAAACAAAACATAAAACATGAAGTAACTATTGCACATGCCACATTTTTTTCCTGATAGTACGAAAAATTCAGCAAATGACCAATAAATGTGCACGAAATGTACAGAAGTGTGTGTTCTGTAGTGAATTTGTACATATTAAAAAATAAAAATAAATAAATATATAAATAAAACATCACTTGTCCAGGGATGCCATAATGTTTGCATACCATCACTTTACAAATTACTCAAACTGTACTTTCACTATGTGCACGGCTGACAATTACTTTGAGTTTTTATTCACCATATTCACTTTTCCCCCTCCAAAACGGTTTCAAAATGTGTCAAGGGCAGCGCAATGGAATATGTAGTTTTCGTTGCCAAGCTTCTGAAACAATAGGGTCATCAGATTGAGACAAACTAAAAATCCTAACTGAAGACTTTTAATTATATAGATCATCCCTAAAAGACAGGAAAGAGAACAGAAAAGTCACTTACCTCTGACAGAGGATGGCTGAGGTTAACTGTGTGTGGTGGGCCTTTATCATGACCCCGAATGTGACTCTTCAGACTGTACTGTGAACTGAATGTCTTCTCACAGCCATCACTAGGGCAGAAAAAAGGCTTCTCTCCTGGTCAGAAATAAGGGACAAAGATAATATAAGGCACTGAACTTATTAAACATTCATTATTTTTATGAACATTCATGCAACTAAAAAAGACTTTTATTGTTTACTGTGTTAGCATGTATTATAGGGAACCAGTGAACATATCAGTCTATTTTTCTACATTTATGCTCTACATAACACATTACACTTTGCTTCATTTTAGGACTGTAACAAGCTGACAGGCCACAAACTGATGGTAAATAAATAATAATAAAAAAAAAAAAATACATTAAAAAAAAAAAAATAATAAACTGATTATTTGCTTAGTAGCTCCATCTTCTTGCAGTGCAAGAGCATGTGATAAAACCCTATCTTACCAGTGTGTGTCCGCACATGTGTTTTCAGATGGTGACTAGCAGCGAACGCCTTACCACAGCCATCATGATCACACCTGAAGAAAAGATGAAAATGTAAGATTCCTGGAACACAGCTGACTGGTTGTATACACGATGAAGAAAACACATTTCTTAAGATAAACATCAAACTGGTACACAAAAATGAGTAAATATTTAAATTTCACTATAGGTAAAGATTCTCTTTCTAAAGAGAGTAAAAAGGCAAAAGACAATAAATATAGTATAAAGGGAGAAAGTACAGGAAAAGTAGAGAGAAAAGGAGAATCAGAATCAGCTAGTATAATGTGCTTAAGCAGTCAAGGAAAGAAACACATGTGCCTATGTTTACTTACAACATGTAAGTGACATGTTGTAAGAGAATAGACTACAATGAAGGAACTAAGAAAATCGATATGAGCCAATTACAAACAGCAGAGGAGCGAAGTGTCAATCTCTTCAAAGAGCTTCCTCGGATCCCCAGTCTGTAAATCCAAAGAAATAAAGGAACTCACCGAAATGGCTTCTCCCCGGTGTGAGTACGAATGTGCTTCCTCAAATCACTTAGTGTGGTAAAGTACTTTGTGCATCCTTCTGATTCACAGTTAAACGTCTTCCCCGTGTGAAGTCGCTGATGTGCTTTCAGCCTGAGACAAGAGAATTTTAAAATTTAGTTTTTAAAAATTTAAATATCAAAATTAAATGCTTAAATAGTTGAAAAATAAATACTTATTGATCATATGATCCCAAATGACGAAGATGAAGATAACATCTAAATAATTCATTCTTTATTGTATGTCCGACATAAAATATGATTTATATTATAAAAATTCATTTACAGATGTAAGGCAATAGATTTTCTTAATTATGTAAAGTTCTTAAGAACCCTTACTTAAGTCTATTTTACAACATTAAAATGTTCCTCTAATAAACCAGGGCCCTTTTTCATGTGCAGTGTTCCAATATGAAACATCTCCATGAATTAGTATGAGGATGCTCCAGCTAATGAGCTCATAGTTCTGTTATGCACTGTACCACATTAACACCTCTACCACATTAACACATGCATTAAAAAGTCAAATGTCAGCTTTTTAGGCATAAAGCAATACAACACACTGCAAATTTTATATCATTTTCAGTGAACATCTATAATATGTATGTGTTTCTTGATATATGCACTTTAAGGCATGATCATGATCTACAACACATACATTTGTAGTTCTGTCACTCGGCTTATTTTGGGCAGATCAACCAGGTAAAAGTTTCCGAAGACAGAGCTTTGCATTACTGGCTATCCCTTGAAGGGAGAGGACAGGGCACACAGGATTGGGCTGGGGCAACAGCAATGAGATTAATGGAGAATAGCGTGCTGCAGTGTAGAGTCCAACAGAGTCGATGGTGGCACATCTCCCACCAGCCCTGGCTGTGGCTTTCAGCTCCATGTCATATGAGGAGCCTCTCTGACAGTATGAGGTCACCAGAATGAGAGTCATTTCTTCTGTCCTGTCTAATTGGAGTATGTACAGCCTTGACACACAGCTGTTGCACAGCAAATCATCTATCTAGGGAACAGTGGAAGGACACTTGAACTACTGCTCAATGGATAATAAGCACAAAATGATGCCTGCATAAACTGGAATGGTAGAATGCATTGATTATTTTAAAAGACTCTAAACAAATCAAACTGGATAAAATGTGAGCTTAACAACAGCTAATTTATTCAAAATACAATGGGTTTGCATAGGTGTTCAAAAAAAGAAGCTTTTCATGTATGCTCCATGCTCATGTATGCTCCAAAGGACTAAAGGCACACCATACATTTGTTGAAAATCATTGTAACTTTGAAGAAAGAAAAAACTTTAAACAGTAAAACTAATAGTTTATTCTTTGGTTAGTTGCAAAGCAACGTCTCTGAGAATCTTCAACTAAAGTAGACCTACTCCAACAGCAGCTGGCGTGAAGCGTGCCTCACCTGTAGAGCGTGTTGAAGGCCTTTTCACAGCCCTGCACGTCACACTCGAAGGGCTTCTCTTTAGTGTGGACTCGAACATGGATCTTTAGGCTGTAGGAAGTGAGGAAGGCTTTGCCACAGCCCTGCTGGTTGCACACAAAGGTGTATTCACCACGGTGCGTTTTCTGATGAGTCCGCAGGTTTCCTGCCGTGCTGTAGGTGCGCGTGCAGCCTTCAAACATGCACTGATACCTCTTTACCTGTAAGACACACAGATACCATTAAGGAATGTTTTCGTGTGCTGATGTGAGCCAATGAGCATGCTTGTTTTCCAAACGTAGACTTCTGCTTTGCTGTTGTACATTACATGTTATGTGTAATGTCGTAAGGCTGAAACAATTATCCAACATTTTTGATATTTTGACATCCAAAAAATGTCTACAAATGTCCTTTTATCATTTACATTTTTAAAGTGATGTCTAAACTAGAGTCGAGTAACTAAAGAGGGCTGTAATTCGATTACAGTGCCATAGCTATGTGAGCAGAGAATGAAAAAGAAGTTTTTGTTGAAGGTTCGTTGAAAGAAGTAACGTCTGGAAGCATTTTTTTTAATGAATGATTAAAAAAAAAAAAAGTCACATACAACATTAACATCACATACAACTCTAATTTTCCAGTTTTCCATGGAAGCACAATGTTTCCTTTGACTACTGGCAAAGAAAACATGCTGATGTTGATTCTAAGGTGGTACGACAGTAACCACTCGCTTTCACTTCATTCCAGTTAAATGACAAACCAAATTACTTCCTGCGACGTGCAGTTTGCACTGTAAGTGATTTGTGAGATTAAGCCAACACTACTTTTACAAAAATCTTTGAAAGCCATCAGTATTACACTATTAACATTAGTCACGAGTATTTTTAGATGATTAATTTCTGTATAGAATTTAGCCATTTCAAAAAGTTAAACATTCAGCAGCTTTTTCTGTCACAGTGTTACATATTTGTTAATTAGCATGAAATTGATCTTCTGTAAATGCAGTTTTTACATGACCAAAATGTCTTCAATTTACACACACACACATAATAAAATATCAAAATATTTGTTTTCTCAAATTATTATCTTATTGTCAGAACTTCTTGATAAGTTTGTGATCTGTCATGTCAATAAATACACCAACTTTCAGCGCTTTATACTATTTTTTGGTTTATGCCACACTGGTATTGGTACTGGGCTGCAGTGAGAAAATTATGTGAAGCCAAACAAAACAAAGCTTTTACAATTGCGTGTGCCTTTACTATAAGGTAGTCACTAAAGGGGAACAGAATGCACACATGATCTCTGCCAAGTAGGTGGCAAATGGCCTCACTTTTGCACTGCCCCACTCGTCCTGCTACGCTCAGCATTCAGAAAGCAGACTCTCTCTCCCAGTAAAAGCTTTCAGGGTTGCTAGATAAAGCCATCTTCTCACACACACAAACACACACCAAGCTACACTGCTATTAAGTATGCAATAAAGGGTGGGAAAAAGAGAGCTTTTCAGAAACTTTTCATAATCCCCTTTTGTATTTGAATGGAGAAAATCCTCTTGTTTGATGGGATAACTGTATATGTGTGTCATACACCAGGCCATGAGCTCTCTATGAAAAATGGAGAACAAAAGCACACAGCATGGTGGTTATTTTTAGATCTTCATCTGCCCCCAAACACTGCTCTGATAGAGTCATTCAAAGACAGTTACACTGACCTGGCTAACCTCCTTCACTGAAGACAATAAAACATATAAAAATTTCTACTGAAATCTTGAAGGACAAAGTATCCTCCTGTTAAAGTTAAAACTATGCGCGACATCTTGATTTCCATGCAAATGTCTTTCATCATGACCACAGGACTTAAGAACCCCACTGTTTACAATGAAGATAAAGCAATCAAAGCCTCAAAGTATAGTTCATTTTGTCAACAATCACTGGCTCCTTCAAACAGATTTCTCTACAAGACATAACTCAAATAGCCTCAAGATAGTGTTCTTAGCTCCTTTTTTCTTGGTAAATTAAATCCTGTAGCTGTGAACACTTACAATCTTCAGAGATTCAGAAAGCAGCTTTATGTTTTAACCTGTCTGTATCAACCTTTGTTTTGTTTCTAAATAGGTTGCACCTCACTACCCCATCTCCTCCCACACAGTGACAGGCCGAGCAAAACTGGGCTGCATTACACAATGCAGCATTTCATTTGCATGTACCTGTAATGCAAATAAAGATGTGTCCTGGCAACATTTATAGCATTAGATACGCTAAAATCTCAACATAATAGTTAGCTTTGAGACCCAAAGCATACACTTTAAGGTATGCTCTTCTAGCAAAATTCTTACAGTGAACACCATGTGAGTACCACACTGACCTAACTACTTACTTTATCATAATCACCAACATCACCATTATTATTCTTTACCCCTGCCTATGCAAAAATCTTGGCATCCTTTTATTTTTTGAAAGCATGCTAATCTTTCAGTCTTTCATCCCAGTATATTACAGGCAAAGACTAGAATAAGCTTTGATCACATTACAAGAAGAGATTACTTTTGTTGACCACAAGACAAGAGGGCCGGGCCAAGCCATGATTAGGCAGAGAAACGACAGATTATTATCATACCACTAAAAACATTAAGCTAGAGCTTTTTCAAAATGGAAAGGGTCCTGTTAAGGAAGAAGTAGCTAATAAAAAAGACCTAGACAGAGCTGCAATTTTGCTTCTTTATATTTTCGCTGACTCAAAGACAAAAGGTTTAATTGCACCACAAGCTGTGAGAGCAAGAGGAGTAAGGATAAAAATCTATCATATGCAACCACGTGGAAACAGGGGCCCAGGGGGAATGATGTTCTCCCAGCAAACAAATGTTTCTCACTCAAAACTTCCATTATGATAGCTGATATATCATAACACAGGAATAAGTATTAGACAAAGTAAAACAACAGAATACCAAATGTTAAATGTTTTCTAAGACCCAGCAGAAATGTAGTGATTAACCTATGCCTGCTTGATTTGTTCAGTGAACTATTCATACCCTTAGTCTTTATAAACCATAAAATAAAAGGCAGCTGTGGAAGCAGAACATTTTTCAGATTGACTGGCTGATTTTCAAGTACTGATGACTTACAACAAAAATATTTCCTATATAATTTTCCCTTCTTTTGTTTTTAAGACTCCCTCTCTTCAGCACTCATGTCCAGTTATTTCATTTCTGAGTCAGTGTACCACAACTTCAACATCTTCAAAAACATATTTTGCATAATTCTTGTAGTCTGCCAAACTGACGGCCTTACCTCTCTCTGCTTGGTCTCGGGGCATTCTGAGTGCAGAGTGAGCGTGGCTCCTTCAATGTTACGGGGCATGGGGGTGGAACCAGGGTTAATGATGAACTGGATCTGGTCCGGAGAGATGGTGTGATGCACGTAGCCCTGTGACATGCCGTCTGGGTCAGCCATGAAGGCCAGGGACCCATCCTCGTCTCCATCCCCATCGGCCAGAAACGCCATGCCATCATCATCTGGCCCACAGTGGCCATCCTCCTCTCCCTCCTCATCCAGACGGATAGGGTCCTGCTCTATGAGAACCGTGGTGCGGTCATACACCCTTCCTGAGGAGGAAGAGGGTTCAGGTATCAGGTCGCCCTCTTTGTCCGAATCAGCCATTTTGTCCTCGTCATCCTCATCTCGGCCAAGCTTGTCGACCTCTTCTTCATCTTCGTCAAAGAACATGGCTGTCTCAGTGAGAGGGCCATTCTCGCCCATGATCCCAATAGCGCCACTCAGTCCTATGCGCCTGTCCACGTACTTGCGTTCCCTAAAACAAAGACAGACAGAGGTTCACAGGAGGGTCAGAAGTGAACAAAGAGACCTGTCTTTGGGAACTGTCAAATATTGTTGGCAAGAAACTTGCCAGTACGTATTGCCTGTAAAGAGGGGGGAAAAGGCTCAGACGCTACTCAAGATTAACACCACACTTGTTATTTTTATATGAAACTGGGACAATGCAGAGAAAATATCTCGGCCCGTTATTGTTGAGCAGCAACAAACTGTTCCACAACAAACAGGGTGAAGGTGTTCGCGAAATTGGAAACCAGCTGCAGGACACACTGGACATCTCAGTATGTTAACTACAGTTGAACTGAACAGTTAAAGAAATATGCAGTATTTCCTCAGTGTAAGCATAAACGTATGAATACCGAATGAAGTCTCCTGTTTTAGGAATAACGTTTTATTTATTCAGTTATGTTTTACAATTCACTCCGTAGATGGACAACTAACGCTTTACGACCATTTCATCCAGTATAAGTGACAGCAAAGCAACAACTTTCACAAGGTCTGGGCACTTGTGGACAGCCGTGTCCGAGCCGCGTCCAGTGGATTCTGGAAGTTTCTCAGCTCGTCCGGACATTGACAACGACGTGACATTTATCACCAACTTAGCGTTACGGATTTAACTTAGAGTTATACAAAACTGCCCTCAAAGATGGAGGTGCTACGGCCGTCAACTATTCCGAAAAAAGTTTAAAGAGGTTGTTTAAACGTTAATACTTCATAGCAAGTTGTATGCTTGTCAGAGAACAGCCGCAACTGTTCAGTCACGCTGGCAAACCAAAGTCGGTCTCCAGGCAGCTGGTTAGCTCAGCTAGGTTAGCTCCAGCTAAAGACGGGTAACACAGCTAACTGTGTGAGACGCTGCTGTCTTCCCACAGTGTGCGATATTACAGAAGCAAACGTGCAAAAAGTCTAGAAATAAGACGCTGAGCCGTCGCTTAAACACGGTGACAAAATATGACAGCCACTCAGTATTTTGTGTTTCATCAAGCAACTGTTAAGAGAAACCTTCGACGAGAAATGATAGCTTAAGCGACAGCAAGCTAAGCAGACAGGCTAGCAGTCAGGCTCATTCAGAATTAGGACTGTATTAGCCAGATAGCTAGCTTGTTTTTTGACAGTGCAGTGAGAGCTTTGGCTAAATTAATATTATTTAATCACATGTACGATAACAGTGGACATATGACACGTCAAGTTTTCAGAAGGACGAGGCAATCGTCACTAAAACGCCCCGAGATAACAGGAAATTAAACACGAGAATCATTTTAAAGTCAGCGCGATAGGAGGTTAGCTAAGCAACTCTAAAATTGTGCTGCTTCAGTTGAGCTAGCCAGCTGAGTGACGGGCTGTAGCACAGACGGATGGACACAGTGAACTCATGGGGCTGCGAGAGCAAGACAACCATTAAAAATACCAGTACATAATACAATATTACACCACCGTGCCCCCGACGTTAAACCGCTAAATGAAGTTACCTGTGTTAAGTAGCCGCCCAGTGCTTGTATAATTCTGCTTACTGGCACTTTCCTCCCTTCCCCTCCCCAGCGCTACCATGATTGAACAACAACGGCCAATTCCAGTTCCTCTTCCTGAAGCGTGCTGGGAAGCGAACAAGTAAATGCGCCGAGCTGCTGGCACATCTTCACAGTATTTTTAAAATAAACAAAACAATAATAATAATAATAATGATAATAACAATAATAATAACACAACACACACACACACACACAATGAAAATGCCAGCACTAAGTGACAAGAACAGCAGGTTTAGTTTCCAGGATTATATATTTTATTCTAAAAATGTTTTGTATTTACAAACTTTAAAATACAAATACAACTGATCTTTAAATTATACATATTTTCCTTTACAGTAGAGCGACAAAAGTCAGTGTTTCTGCTGCCTTCCAATAATATGCTGTTTCATCTGCTATTTAAAAAGGTTTAGAATTAAAAATATGGCAGCTGTTCAGCACAAATGTGATGATTTATATTAAAAAAAAACTAAAAAAAAAAACACTAGATGCATGAACCAATTATTACTAATTTCGTTAAGCAAATACTGCAGTAAAATAAGACATGAAGTTGACAGTGATCTATGTTAGTGGGTTTCCTGGACCAGAAAATGCTGGAAAAACTCTTGTGTTTTCCTCTTCTCCATAATGTCTTGCTTTGTGGGGGACCTTATCAATAAGGCAGCAAATACTGTGGCTGTAAGCAAGAGAGAAACAGCATTTAGCACAACATTTATTTTTACACAATGACATTTATGAAATATAAAACAAATACACTGTGAATTTCTCCCTAGAACAGGTTTTGCAGACTTATTAATCAGCAGACTTACAAGATTTTTCCCAAGATATAAAATTAAATGTCCACAAGAAACAGTGGAATGATGCACATTTTAAGGTTCAATAGTATTCAGTTTGTTTCACTACTGTAGTGTATTTAATTCAGTACTGTACTGTACTACTCAGTTTTGCAGTACTGTATTGTTCAGCATTGTGCCAAGTGATGGGGAAAGGAAACGCTAGGGATCAACTCACCATCTCTCTGCGTAACATTTAACGTTTGAAATGTTAAAACACCACACCACAAAGCACACATGACTATTAAAACAGAATGCAGCTTAAATGAAATGACTGCAAATGAAAGTGACTTTTGACCTTGGATTCTGCACCAGGCTTGGACCCCACATGGTGTGAGGTAGACAACAGATGTGTCACTCTGCAAACTAATTTTTTCACTCTTGCTAATACAGAGTCTCATCTAAATGTCCTAAGCTGCATATTCATGTTTATCTATCGTACCGTGTGTACATGACATGAAACGTACATGACATTTCACAGTCGTGAAATTTCCTGGCTACTAAATATTCCAGTCAACTTTCAGTCGTATTATGAAGTGGAAGCGATTGGGAATGACAGCAACTCAGCCAAGAAGTGGTAGACCACGTAAAATGACAGAGTGTTGAGGCGCATAGTGCACAGAGGTCACCAACTTTCTGCAGAGTCAATTGCTACAGACCTCCAAACTTCATGTGGCCTTCAGATTAGCTCAAGAACAGTGCATAGAGAGCTTCATGCAAGGGTTTCATGCCTGAGCAAACCTTACATCACCAACAGCAATGTGTCTAATGCAATGGTGTAAAGTGCCGCCACTGGACTCCAGAGAAGTGGAGACGTGTTTTCTGAAGTGATGAATTACGCTTCTCTGTCTGGCAACCCAACAGACGAGTCTGGGTTTAGCGGTTGCCAGGAGAACAGTACTTGTTTGACTGCATTGTGCCAAGTGTAAAGTTTGGTAGAGTGGGGATTACGGTGTGGGGTTGTTTTTCAGGAGTTGGGCTCGGCCCCTTAGTTCCAGTGAAAGGAACTCTTAATGCTTCAGCAGACCAAGAGATTTTGGACAATTTCTTGCTCCCAACTTTGTGGGAATAGTTTGGGGATCTTCCTGTTCCAACATGACTGCACACCAGTGCACAAAGCAAGGTCCATAAAGACATGGATGAGCGAGTTTGGTGTGGAAGAACTTGACTGGCTTGCACAGAGTCCTGCCCTCAACCCGACAGAACACCTTTGGGATGAATTAGAGCGGAGACTGCGAGCCAGGCATTCTCGTCTAACATCAGTGTCTGACCTCACACATGTGCTTCTGGAAGAATGGTAAAAAATTCCCACAAACACTCCTAAACCGTGTGGAAAGCCTTCCCAGAAGAGTTGAAGCTGTTCTAGCTGCAAAGGGTGGGACGACAGAATATTAAACCTTATGGATTAAGAATGGGATGTCAATCAAGTTCATTTGCGTGTGAAGGCAGACAAGCAAATATTTCTGGCAAAATAGTGCATTTCTTTAATAATGATTGCTGCTTCACTGCTGGATTGTATATTATCCTTAGATCTAAACACTGATATTATTACTTAGTAATAATAGTACTTAGTAGTACTTAGTATATCCACTAGCTGATGAATGCTATAATAGTAGCTACTTCTACTAGCATGTTTTTTCTGGACTCAATAGTATTTTCGACAGGATTTTTATACTGTTGCTGTTATTTTTACATAAATTATGCTGCCTCAAATCCTTCAAGATTCCTTATCATATGTAACCTTTCATATTTCAGTTTTATGTTCTTTAGTTAGTCCATTTTTACATGTTCTTACCTTTTTGTCAAGACAAATCTGCTAGTCAATTTAATAAACTCTCTCAAACTCCCACTGACTTCATGCAATGCTTTTGGTCTGGTTCGTCCCACACTGCTTTATTGTGAATGGCTGGTTGCCGTTCAATCAGTCCATAGCAAAAAAAATATATATAATAAATAAGTTTCGATTTATAGGGACATTTCATAGACTTCATGAATTAGCTAAACTAGTTAGCTAACCTGATATCTGTTGGTCACTTTTAAGTTAGTCTCAGTTCCTCTACACTGACCAGACAAGTGAGGATGCCGCTTACGCCGAGTGTCATTCAGAGTCGAAAAATAATTTATATGTGCTTACTACTCTTTTGTATAAATGCTAGTTATCTCTTACTTACTTACTTTTTGATATCTCTTACTTCTGTCTTCAGTTTAATTTCATTCATACAGGGAAGCTTTGACTAATGATTAGTATTTTTTGTATTGACATACTCATCGCTAGGAAATAATGGTGAAGAACTTCAGTAGTGGTTGCAGTCAGTTAAATTTTTCTGTTCTTTATTTCTAGATATATCATTTTTATGTATTTTCAACACTACAATTGGAATACATTTTACACTTTCAGTTTCCATTTCCCTTCAGACCTGAACCGAGAGCTCGGAGTAGATTTTTATTACTAGGTTTTCTTTTCATATTGAAGGGGTGAGTCTCACCTTTAAAATCAACTCAACTAATTTTTTTTACCTGGTTTTGTCATTAAACCATTTTGTTTATAACGGCCCCAGATTCAGAAAATTGTAAGGAATCCACAACAGTGTTTCATAGCTTTGTTCTAAAGTTAAATTGTTTCTTTATGCACACAAACATACTTGTCAGTGGTGCAGATGAAACAGATAGTACTGTATGCTACTTATGAGTCATATTAAAACAGCTTATTTACAGAATTTCAATTTTCTAGTCAGACGGCATAACCAAACAGAAAAGAGGAATTGCGCCTTCATCAAGAAGACGCTTTCAAGTTCTGCTTTTGTCAAACAAATGTATGTGTTTACAAAATCCAAGTGTCTAAGAATATACAAAAAAAAAACTAGAAGTGAAAGTCTCTTCAAGACCTACCTAAAATATTGACGTCCAGGCGGTTGTGTGCAGAGTTCTTCAACAACTCTCGGAGAAATGCCGTTACATAGTTAAAAACATTTTTGTGGCACTGAGGTAGCATAGATATAATCTGCAGAAGTAAAAAAAAAAAAAAAGATTAACATTAAAACATTATTGATATTAGGTTATTAGTACATTATGTTAATAGCCTAAACATATCACTTAGTTCCACATTTACTACACTATTCTGGTGCACATAATCTCATATCAACAACTAAACTGCTATATAGAATTGCTTCCAGAAATACTTGGACACCTATCTGCATTATAAGCTGCAGTTATAACAACAAAAATATCCACACGAAGAACAGTCTGTGACAACAATTACAACTTCAAAGGCACAAACCATTTTACACTGGCCGCTGGTGAAGTAGCACTCCAGGCACTGCTGGTAAAATGAAAACGGGATCACTGGTTCAGGGAGGGCATCAAGGAAGAGAAGTAGAGCCTCAGCCACTGAGTGGTTACTTCCAGCTAGTAGGCAACTTAGTCAAGGATGTACCCAAAACCAGTGGTGGACAGCAACTAAGTAAATGTAATTTGTTAGTGTACTTCATAGTTTTTTTCATGTGTCTGTACTAAAAGTATTTTCATTTTGGGCGACTTTTTACTTTCACTCCATTACATTTCTGAGTCAAGTATCTTACCTTTTACTCCTCTACATTATGCGAAATCTGTCATTCCTTTTTGCTTTTGTGTGTATAAAAACGTAACATGTCAAAGCCAAAGAAATGTGAAGCAAGAACACTAATCAGGGCACAGTATGCACTTTGTTTTGATCTTGTTTTGACCTGTTAGACACACTAACCCAGTCCAAGTATAATGGTTCAACATCAGTGCAGCAGCATAAAGGAACTAACCTAACTTTGTGTAAATAGACAACAATATAGAAATATGTACATAGATGCAGTTGTGACTGGTATATGTCTTTTTTCTGAATTTATACAAACAGTATTCCATTTTATAGAATTTCTTTAAATAATTTATTTTTATGAATAGAGACCTACAGATGCAATATAGTAAAAGAAAACTCATTTGTGAGCCTGTGTTTAATTTTTTATTAAACAAACTTGTAACTAAGTTGTAAATATATCTTAAAGGGAAACTTGTGCTTGTTAAAAAGTTATTTCTGAGCCACTATGTTCTACCTAATGGAAATTGTTTGCCTTCAGTGTTTTGTGCTTATGATAATTTTAATAGACTTCAGTGACAGAGTAATTAATGACATTCTATTAAAAAGACTGGTTTACCAAGAGTGATACTGGAGTATTTTCACCTAAAATGTGTGAATAAAGCAAGAGTCTTGTTACAGAAATGTTAATAGGACATTAGTCATAATTCATCTTTTAGTACTTTTACTTTTGATACTTCAGTACATTTGAAGGTAAATACTGTTGTATTTTTAGTCAAGTGGAGGTCTAAAGGGAGGACTTCTACTTTTACTGGATTAATATGTTACCTTGGGTGTCTTTACTTCAATTTAAGCTCATGATTTGTGTACTTCAGCCACCACTGCACAAAACACAGAACAATGCTTTAACACACAATCCATTACAAGCAATACAACACAAAAGAGTGAAAGGATACGCAGGGTGTCAGGCATGCCTGTGTCCAAACAATCCCTGATCTCCTCGAATTCACTGCGTAGGCCTGGCTGCTGAAAGAGGTCTTCCTGCAGTAGACACATGAATCATGACAGCATGATTTTAAACAAGACCTGCTTTAACGAATAATTTACTGAGTGAGCACACTAATGGGGTTTAAAACTTTGATTTGGCCTCATATTTAAGAGCACTGTACTGTGAGTTGTACTAAAAATTGCCACCATAGCTTCTATACAATCCCTTATGACAATCTCATTGCACAGGCCTGAGATTTTCTTACAAAAGAAAAACAGCAAGATTTAAACAACTGCTTTTATTAATAGCGCAATGATTAAATAGCAGGCTAATGTTCTTCAGGATTTTGATTTGGCCTCAAAATTAAGAGTACTGTACTGTGGGCTATACTAAAATTTGCTAGCTTGGTGCCTCAACAATTCCTGAAAGCCTTAAACTCATTACCAAGACCTGGCTGCTGAAAGGTGTCTTCTTGAAATAGAAACACAATTTTTAATTTCAAGACTTCAGATTTCTTTAGTTCTAGCATCACACTGGTACAAAACATCAATGAGTGGTCAATAATAAGGGTGGTCCAGTTTCAGGGCTTTAGAACTACACTGTGTGCACAATTATTAGGCAAGTGAGTATTTTGACCATAATATTATTTTTAGGCATATTTTCTAACTCCAAGCTGGATAAACTTGATTGCTTAATGGATTTAAGCATAGCAGGTGATGTGTATCTGTGTAATGACGGAGGGTGTGGCCTAAGGAGGTCAACACCCTATATCAATGTGTGCATAATTATTAGGCAGCTTTTTTCTTTAGGCAAAATGGGCCAAAAAAAGAGATTGAACTGACTCTGAAAAGTAAAAAATGACCAAAAGTCTCTCAGAGGGATGCAGCACTCTTGAAATTGCTAAGATATTGGGGAGTGATCACAGAACCATCAAAAGTTTTGTTGCAAATAGTCAACAGGGTCACAAGAAACGTGTTGAGAAAAAAAGATGCAAATTAACTGCCAAGGATTTGAGAAGAATCAAGCATGAATCTACCAGGAACCCATTATCTTCCAGTTCTGTCATATTACAGAACTGCAACCTACCTGGAGTACCAAGAAGTACAAGATGTTCAGCGCTCAGAGACATGGCCAAGGTAAGGAAGGCTAAAACCTGACCACCACTGAACAAGACACATAAGCTGAAGCGTCTAGACTGGTCCAAGAAATATCTGAAGACAGATTTTTCAAATGTTTTATGGACTGATGAAATGAGAGTGACTCTTGACGGACCAGAAGGATGGGCCCGTGGCTGGATCAGTAACGGGCACAGAGCTCCACTTCGAGTCAGACGCCAGCAAGGTGGAGGTGGGGTACTGGTATGGGCTGGTATTATTAAAGATAAGCTGGTTGGACCTTTGCGTGTTGAAGATGGGCTCAAAATCAACTTCCAAGCCTACAGCCAGTTTTTAGAAGACACTTTCTTTAAGCAGTGGTACAGGAAGAAGTCTGCATCTCTCAAAAGGACAATGATTTTTATGCAGGACTTTGCTCCATCACATGCATCCAAGTACTCCTCTGCATGGCTTGTCAGTAAAGGCGTTAAAGATGAAAAACTTATGACATGGCCCCCTTCATCACCTGACCTGATCCCAACTGAGAACTTGTAGGCAATTCTTAAATGGGAGATTCACAGTGAAGGAAAACAATGGCTATATTGTGGCTATACAGAAGGGTGGCTATATTGGTCACTGATTTTTTTAATATGTCAGAAATGTTTATTGGAAAGTTTTGAGTTGTTTGTTTATTCTCACTTGAACAGATGAAAATAAAAAAGTGAGATGGGATAATGTGTGTTTTTCATTTAACTGCGTAATAATTCTGCGCAATAATAGTTGCCCAATAATTGTGCACATATATTCATTCTCCTTAGAAAGCCAAAACCTCACTTTTACTTTCTTAAACATTCATGTTTGAGGTTTATTAACATTTTGGATTAACTGAGAGCACTGTAGTTGGTCATTAATAAAACTAATCCTCAAAAATAAGACTTGCCTAATAATTGTGTACACAGTGTACTGCAGTGTACTGGAAAGTGATATGCAATAGAGAAAACACACACAAAAACAAAAAAGACAATTTATTTTAAAAAAAAAAAAAAAAAAGAAGAAACAGAACAGGGGTTATCATTCTGACCTGTTTGCTGGCATTGCGGTACAGATGATCCACCATCATCCATAATTCTTTTGGAATGTCTAAAGCCTTCTCAGTATCTGGGCTATTCGTCTCACTGGTTGCCATCAGACTCTTTCATAGAAAGTAAAAGGAGACAAAGAACTCCAATATTATATAAACATGAGCACACTGATGAACCTTATATACATATATACCTAGACAAGAAACATACAGGGTATGAGTGCTACATTCACAGGGGTGTGAGCCAAAATAACCCATGCTTACTACCACACAATGGCAAACAAAAATTCTGGTGCAAATTAGATGGTACCCTACTGTTTTGCAATGCTAATAGACTTTCTACTTTGAGCACAGTGTGCCAGAGAACAACATCCCTACTAGCACAACTATGAAGGCCTATTTAGACCAGTACCCAGTAACAAATCTTGTGAATTGTGAACTTTCTTAGCAATACCATGTTCCTTCAAAGCAGGTGACCATTTGCTCTTTATTTTTTTATTTCATTATTTTTGCAACTGGAAAAAAGACCCAAATTGAAAGTAAAAGCCTCACGCTGAGAAACGATGCAATTTTGCATGTGGGAGGAGTGGTGGGGGCCGAATTTATATGACTGCTTAAAAAAATGACTTGTACTCACTAGTTCACGTATGGTCTCTAGGGGCATATCCTGAATGGGCTCCTTCAGCTGGCAGAGGGTATGAATGGAAGAACCAAAGCAGCTTGACAGGTAGGAGCCAGAGATCGAGATGAAGAAGTCCTTTCCCCTCTCTAGGTGCAGAATCAAAATGTCCTCAAGCTGCTGTTGGCCCGAGTTCAACTCTGGAGCCGTGGAGCGGTTCACAAACAGTTCCAAGTCAATGTCCACACTATCTCCTAGAGACAGAACAGAAGCAATAAATTCCTACTGCACATCACTCTATATATACCCAAGTGATTACAATACGTTTGATGATTCTGTAGCATTAGTACATACAACACATTCCTAAAGCAATATTCAGCCTATCCTCATCTACACAAGATGTTACGGTAGGGCCTGCTCTGTAAATATTTTAAACTAATGATTCAATGAGCTGAATTCATATTTTATGGGAAGCCATGAAGCCCTATACTAAATCTCTCAAATGATTTGCACTTCATATAATTTCTAATGAGTGTTTGAAATTGCACACTGAGGCTTTCAGGAAAAGCTTAAATACAAGCACAACTGAGCTGTGACACTGAGTTGCAGTGTTTACCTTGGGCAAGAAAGCCCCTGGATGGGTTGGCAGTGAGCCAAGGCTTGCAGTAAGCTGGCTCATCCAGCTTCTTGATAAACTCAAACTTGCACGGCACCTGGCCATCATTGTGAAGGGTCAGAGTCTCGGCTCGATGTTGCATAAACTTCACATCCTTGAAGTGAAACTGAAGAGAAATTTAAGAAAAGCTCACACTGATCAGAATAAATGGCATGAACAGCTAACAAACAATCAGGTAGATGCTGGATTCACTAAAGCTGTACTATGATTTTTTTTGCTGCAATTAAAAGTAGCAGCATTATGAGTTAGGAGGAAAAAAGCAAGCTTGTGTACTGCTCCCAGTCACTCTGTAAAGCCTTCAAAAGTAATCTAAAAGCCAGAGGTGGCAGGACTTTTTCTGACCACTTTATATGTCTTCAGATATTAATGTCACAAGTGCAGTATAAAAAAATAAGGCTCAGCAAATGCAAAATCAACATAACACTGATGAAGACATTGACAATAGCAGTAAATTCACTAGCATTCTCGAAAGTCATAGCCTTCACAAAGTTTCGACAGTTCTCTTTTGGCACTATTTGTGAATGTACTGTGTCATTAGCATTGCCATTACCTTGGGGAATTCAGAGTAAACATCACTGCATAAAATCAGACTCTCACAATTTAAGAAAATATCAGTTTGAAATCCAAGTACAGCACAAACAAATTTCCCTGCATGTTTGCAACAGCACTTACTGCACAAAATGAATGACAGCATGCTGGCTAGCTTGCTACCAGAGTTACAGGAAAATTATTCAGACTACAATAAAAGGCAATAAAGCCAATGTGGTGGAGTTTTAGCACAAGCTTTTGCATAAAGTGGTTTTGAGTGGCATATAAAAAACCCTGCTCACTCCCCCGTTCACTGACAAGAGTTGACCAAGAAGTTTTCATTTTTAAGAGGATGCTTAAAAAGACTGTCCTCGTCTCTCCTGCACTGTACACTGCTGTTCAGAGCCAGCATGGCATGCCAAAAACTGTTGCTAAATATGGTCTTTCAGCACAACTTGCTATTTTTTTAAGGGTTTTTTCATTAACTCTATTCAGTATAATTACTATGTAACTAATTACATGTAAATAACTATGATCTAATATATATGTAATCCTATTGTGTACATTTCAGTAATCAATCTGGTTGGCCCAGCTGCAGTGTTTCAGTGGGATTGCTCTGGGATTTGAAATTATTCATGGTTGTCTGTGGAGGCTGTGTTTCACATAGCGTGGATAGAGTAGTTCAGTGCAGTGTGAATACATAAATTGTAGACTTTCTCTGTACATAAGAAACCATTCAAACTTACAGTGCATGTCCCCAAATAACATGGTTTCTTAAACTGCACAGTGTATGTCTGGCTTTAGAGGACATTTAACTACAGCTCAACCAGCCAAACAAAATACTTCAGCTGTAAACCTCCACAAGTGAGCTCCTCGGCTGCTTTAGCTTCGGATGTGATTCCTACTGTCACTGTGCTAGAGACTGATGTTGTAAGAGACCGGTGAGGAACATCAGAACGTACTTTACTTAAGATGCACAGACATGCTCTCTGATATGGCTCTCAATTGCAATGCTAATCCAAGGTAGGTAATGTTACATAGCTATCTAATGCACTTCATTTTTAATCCGCTAGAGTTTAATGATTTAAATAATAAGGTACACTGCACTAATTTACACTAATAATTACTTAATATTAAGTAGATAGTTTGTTTTGGTATTAGACACAGTATCGGCAAGTACTAAAAATATGTTCTTGTACTTGGGACAGTCTGAATAATGGTATCAATGTATCCCGAGTACATACAATGTTTTATGTACTTTTACTTTTATAACTGTTACAACACAGTTATAAAGGGGCCTTTGAAAGGCTATGGTAGAGTAAATTCTCCACTGTCTCTGCTGCACATGATTTACTGAGTAAAAGTTTGCCAGTGGTTAGCTGAGCTATGAAAACTTCATTGTAATGACACCTTGTTTGTTTAAGGATGTATAGTACATGAACACTGCTTTGAAAATATCTTTTTCTAGTAAATTAAAAAAAAGAAAAAAAAAAGAAAAAGAAAATATTGTGCCAAGTATTTAAAAGGTATCAACCAGGCCTACAAGAATTGCCTGCATATTTTAATGTTTTTCTATGCTCTAGCATACCTGATTCAACTTATCAGCCAATAAAATATTTCTTTCTTGAGTTGGGTGTGTTCAAGCAGGGTTAACACTAAAACGCACATAGCAGGGGTTCTTCAGGCTGAGGACTTTGAATAACTGACTTCATTTATTTACTTATGGTCACTGTTGGAGACTTATATTTACACTCACCTCACTCTTCGACAGACACACTGATGGAATGCATTCATTTTCTAGCTTGTCCAAAGATCGCACTATATCTTCCAATGTTCTTTTATAAGACTCCTCATTCACCACTTTGATCTAGAAAGAACAGTGGGTAATGATAAGCAAAGCCATAACCCACAGAGTTCAGAGAAGACACAATCAAGCACCGCTGGCTTTCTCACCCCTATCTCCAGAAGAGAACTGACAGGCTTGTGGTCACTGGTTCTCAGGGTCATGTGACTCCTGTAATGCCGCTGAGTAATGTTCTTCCCTTTCCAAAGGATGCGATCACACCAGGCTGGAACACGACACTTTTCACTGCACACACAAACACACAAGCATAAACAAAACATTTATACTAGGCAGAGTTTTTATTAGCCTATGTTCCTCACTTACGCAATTTTCATAAATATTCTGACATTCACCAATATTTTCTTATTTGTTCTGAGGGATGAACAATCTGTGCACATGAAAATAACAAAAAATTCTAAAAAGTGCTAACAATTCTGCAGTTTAAGAATACATCATAAATCAGACCTTTTTCTTAGGACCATTCTCAAGAACACATTTAAGAAAAATACTTAGGAAGATATTGGTGAATTATGCCTTTTTTGCTATTTATTCAAAGCTCACACTTTGCATGCTAATAGTAATAATAATACTAATACTAATAATAATATTGCACTAATATAAAACATGGATGGCTGGTTGGTAGGCCAAAACAACCACAGACATGCATACTCAGCATTCAAATGAACCACATAAGTACTTGAGTGGCTAACATTATTTTGGTAATTTTTTTTTGTTACCAAAATATTTGTCAAATAATTTTTTTTTTTGGCCAAAATAAGAATAAAACTGCTGATTCCAATTGCAGGCAAGAAGAAAATATTTGTTGACTCTCATGAATGCTGAATACCATTAACACAGAACAGAGTGACAACATTATTAGAAGGCGAATTCTGACCTGGTGTCCCACTTGTCTGAACCCATGTCATACTTGTACGTTGGTTGGAATTCAATCTCTCCCTCCAAGAAGTCTACAAACACAGCTTCTTCATCCATTTGCCTCTTTAACTAAAAAAAAAAAAAACAGATCTAGATGAACACAATGCAACACACATTAGCACATTACTCCTGTTCTTCAGAGACTTCATTGGCTGCCCTTTACTTTACGTATTCACTATAAAATTCTACTTCTCACATTCAAGGCACTTCATGGCCTGGCTCCTGCATACTTACTCGACCTTCTAATACCCTACAAGCCCACTCGTAACCTCAGGTCTTCGGAAGCAGGCCTTCTAGTGGTCCCTAGGTTCAGGCTCAGCTCTATGGGTGGTCGTTCCTTCAGTGTTGCGGCCCCCTTGCTCTGGAACTCTTCCTCTCTCTCTTCGCTCTACCTCTTCTCTTTCTCACTTCAAATCTTTATTGAAATCTCATCTTTTTCTCCTTCATTTTTCTCCTGCATCTTCCTCGGGCCTTGTGTAATGTGATATGCATTTTGTAAAGCGACCTTGGGTTTTGTGTAAAGGCGCTATATAAGTTCAACTTAATAATAATAATAATAATAATAATAATATTATTATTATTATTAACAACAACAACAACATTATTATTATTATTATTATTATTATTATTAATACAGCACAAAAAAGTATAAGCACATCCCTTTTTCAGGATACAAAAATTCTAGTCATCTAAAGCCTCACCTGATCATGATTGTGTAGCGTTTCAAAATCCTTTTTCATTATAAGGTCCTTCACATGATCAACTTCCAAGTCACTTATTCTATAATTTAAATCACCAAGCCACAGGACAATGCTGCAGACAAAATGGTAAAGTCAGTAGCAGCTAAAAATTTTCATACGAGCAATGTGTTTGCTTATTTATCGCTTTAGGCTGAATCATGTTTGAGGGAAAAACATTACCTATGCTTCATGATGGTAAGAGGTGAAAGTGTTGGGTCTAGTTGCCTGAAGAGCATTCTGCTACAGATGTCTCTGTAGTCCTGGTTCCGTCTCTCATACTCCTCTACATGAGCTGCCAGATGTGCGTTCACTACACAGACGTCCGAATTGTGGAATCGGAAGCGAACTGCTACCGCACCTTTATTACCCTGGTTAACAGGATTAACAGGGGTCAACTGAAACATTCGTCATAAGTGAAACAATAAAAGCTAGTTGATGTAAACTACACTACACAGTGTAGTGCTACAAGTCCTCCAGGACTAAAACTGAAGGTCTTCTAAACAATAAAATAAATGGAAAAACAACCAAGCCATCAGGGACTTTCTGAGTAGTAATCAGGATGGATACCTTCTTTAACAACAGCAATGAAGTAATGCCAAGTTCAATATACGTCAGAAGCTTCCGTATTGGAGTAAGCTCACATACTGTTGAGAGCGAATGGCATGCCCACATGATCTCACCATTCTTCCCATGATGCCTGTTCCTACAGTTTCTGCCTCCATATCAGAGATGTGCTCAGCGTGCTCCTTCTTCACATAAAAAAGTAGCATAATCCCCACCAGCCGGACCAGCTTCACCTACCACACACAGCAAAAGGCTTAACAGCTGCTCTCTCACACAGCCTCCTACACCAACCACAATGCTGTGCAGCACAAAATAACAGATGAAGAATGCAACACATTAAATCTAGATTTGACTCTGAATTAGGGCTGGGCGATAAAACGATAATGATAAGTAAGACAGCAATATAACCTTTCCTCAATAGAGCGATAAGAAAAAAAAAGGTTAGATAAATTTATAATACAATAGACCACTCACATTTCCACATTCAGCGACGGCCCTGGTGGCATTTTCTACTGCAAGGAAAGTGACACTACTCTCCTGTCGCCAGGAGATGGCGCACTTCCAAGTTTGTCGACATGATTAGAGAGGTGGGCGATGAATAAAATGAGTCGCTAAATATACTTTAGCAACGTCTGAAATATGGAGTTATACATTCCATTTGAGTGGAGCAACCAGCAATCTGTTCTGTGACCAAGTGCAAGTGACAAGATAAGTGGTGTAACTGTACTGTCTTACTTTGAACTCTACTCTTTCCACACATCATAACAAGTTTTAGTAGCGTTATATCACATCTACAAAGCTGTGTTACAGCTCCAAACCGTCATATTTTAGTATTAGTGCATTCCCGAGCAACGAAAGTGAAAAAATGAAGTGAGTTCATGCAAGTTACAGCGCTGATTTAAATGAAAACGAAATTGAAGAAGCTGTGGGGCATTGGAAAGTGAAAGAGGACTATCTTTCCAGGCTAGCTGTTTTTAGCACCTGACTAACTTGAAGCAGTACTCAGTCACTCACACAACACAGCAATTAATGCTACTGTAGCTCAAACATGACACCAAAGCACTGCTTTCGGTTTAGAAATAGCTAAAAGGAGGACTCTGTTTGTCTGGTGTTTGATACACCCCTCTAACACTACTACTGATGAGAGAAATTCAGACATCACTAGCTGGTGTTTGAATACTGTGATATGCTCTGACATACCGTATGTAGGAGTGAGGCTGGCTAGGTGGCTGTGTAATCCATCACTAACGTACTGAGCCAGTAAATGTTCGCTGTTCCTACCAAGTTTACGTTGTTGAGAAACTAAACAGTTTATCACTGTTGTTGGCCAGTTGTTTAGCAATTGTTACGGGATGGCCAAGCATTCGTCACCAGCTAAAATTAATCAGTTGTCCTTCTTAAATTAAGACTACTACTACTACTACTACTACTACTACTACTACTACTACTACTACTACAAAAAAGGGCTTTTCCAGCTGGTAAAAAAGAAATTTCATCCCACTGTCCCATGACAGATTTGTGAAATGTTCCACTGTTTGGTAAGTGTTTGTCATGTTCTGACCATAAAGGATAGTTTAAAACAGCAATTGAATTTTGTTTATCGTTATAACATTTTTTGCCATATCACCCAGCTCTACTCTGAATTTTAAAAAAGATGCCATAACCATGTCTTATTGAGCCCTACTCATGACTTTCAATGCTGAAGGTATTCGAAAATAACATTTTAAATTCATTGACTAATTGAGGCAGAAAATGTTACTGAAGTGGATTTGCTAAACTGTGACATTAACAAAACCTTACAACATGCCATTTAAGGGAAGTTGGGTAAATTTTTTTTTTTTTTTTTTAATCAACCGGTGCTTTGTGACAAGTGCACAGTCATAAATTATGGCTTAACACAATGATTCTATATTGACTGTATCTACTGCAAAAATCTGATTTTCTACTATGAAAAAAAAGTAAAGCTCAATTTTTATCCACTGCATCCAGAACATGTGTGTTAACATAAAATGTCAAAGTTACAGTAAGACGAGAGGAAGCCCTTACTAAGGCATACTTGGCATCAGAGTGGAGTCCCTCAGACACAGCCTTCATCCATTCCTGCTCCTTGGGTGTGTCATTAAAGAAAAATACCTCTTTACTCAGGTCCAGCTCTTGGAATCTAATGAGAAAATGTAAATATTTTACTCTTATGAAAGAAGCCCATATCTTTGTTATAGGGCATGTACGCTAGGTTCTTATCTTTCTCAGAAGGATTTCTTGTTTTGTCTATGTTGAGACATTCAACAACCCGCAGCAAAAGGTGCAGAAGAACTAAAAACAGCAGCTTGTGCAAGCCCTACCCTATGCAGTAGAGATCAGGGGGCTGAGGCGTGCAGCCCAGCCATGAACGAAGACTCTCCTTCGGTGTCTGCCCATTTACATTGTATGTGCCCAGGAAAAAACTGAGAAAAAAGCAAAAATTAAAGCTCTAAGTACATACATAAGCAGATCAACACAGACATTTACATATTCCAGGGATGACGCCTACAAGGTCTGTATGTGACTGGTGCAACACAAATGATAAAACACTGTAAAAGTCTGACTGACTAGCAAAATCACCAGACCTTAATTCCAATTCTCAGTCTGGAAAAGCAGTTGAAATGTTGATTTACACCAACATGAACTCTAGCTGAAATGTGCGTCCTGTTTGTGAAAGAGTGACCTAGAATGTACAGAAACTGCAGTAATCCTTACATTACATGACTGAAGCTGTTAGTAAAGGGAATTTCAAGGATTTTTCAAATATTCTGCAAAATTCAATGAAAGAGTTGCAAACAAAGTCATTCAGATCAGTGTGATGTAAAATGGTTAAATGTAGGGAAATTCACTGCCTTGGATTTCTTTACAGTCACGATAAGGTTGATTGCAGTAACATCAACACAAATATAGCTTTTTATCTATGCCTAAAATGACCAGTGAACCCAAACGTCTTCAGTGATTTTTTTACATAATGTGATAAATCAGCTATAAGCCAGAAAATAAATTTATTTTGCTTTACAGCGCCTTGCATGTACCTCTCTGCTTGGAACGCATTTTAAAAAATGCTTTAGTCCACAACATTGTGTGACAAACTATTTTAGTGGCAAATTTGGTAGGTTTCGCTAGAACAAAGCATTTCACATCAAACTACTCTGAAAGACTTTGTTAACCTCTTAATGATTTCCTTATGCAGAAATTTTGAAAAAGGTGGAACTACCTGCATACATACACTGCTCAAAAAAATAAAGGGAACACTTAAACAACACAATATAACTCCTAGTAAATCAAACTTCTGTGAAATCAAACTGTCCACTTAGAAGGCAACACTGATTGACAATCAGTTTCACATGCTGTTGTGCAAATGGAATAGACAACAGGTGGAATTTATTGGCAATTAGCAAGACACACTCAATAAAGGAGTGGTTCTGCAGGTGGGGACCACAGACCACTTCTCAGTACCTTTCTGCTTTCTGGCTGATGTTTTGGTCACTTTTGAATGTTGGTGGTGCTTTCACACTCGTGGTAGCATGAGACGGACTCTACAACCCACACAAGTGGCTCAGGTAGTGCAGCTCATCCAGGATGGCACATCAATGCGAGCTGTGGCAAGAAGGTTTGCTGTGTCTGTCAGCATAGTGTCCAGAGGCTGGAGGTGCTACCAGGAGACAGGCCAGTACACCAGGAGACGTGGAGGAGGCCGTAAGAGGGCAACAACCCAGCAGCAGGACCGCTACCTCCGCCTTTGTGCAAGGAGGAACAGGAGGAGCACTGCCAGAGCCCTGCAAAATGACCTCCAGCAGGCCACAAATGTGCATGTGTCTGCACAAACGGTTAGAAACCGACTCCATGAGGATGGTATGACGGCCCGACGTCCACAGATGTGGGTTGTGCTCACAGCCCAGCACCGTGCAGGACGCTTGGCATTTGCCAGAGAACACCAGGATTGGGAAATTCGCCACTGGCGCCCTGTGCTCTTCACAGATGAAAGCAGGTTCACACTGAGCAGACGTGACAGAGTGTGGAGACGCCGTGGAGAGCGATCTGCTGCCTGCAACATCCTTCAGCATGGTTTGGCAGTGGGTCAGTAATGATGTGGGGTGGCATTTCTTTGGAGGGCCGCACAGCCCTCCATGTGCTCGCCAGAGGTAGCCTGACTGCCATTAGGTACCGAGATGAGATCCTCAGACCCCTTGTGAGACCATATGCTGGTGCAGTTGGCCCTGGGTTCCTCCTAATTCAGGACAATGCTAGACCTCATGTGGCTGGAGTGTGTCAGCAGTTCCTGCAAGATGAAGGCATTGAAGCTATGGACTGGCCCGCCCGTTCCCCAGACCTGAATCCGATTGAGCACATCTGGGATATCATGTCTCGCTCCATCCACCAATGCCACGTTGCACCACAGACTGTCCAGGAGTTGGCGGATGCTTTAGTCCAGGTCTGGGAGGAGATCGCTCAGGAGACCATCCGCCACCTCATCAGGAGCATGCCCAGGCGTTGTAGGGAGGTCATACAGGCACGTGGAGGCCACACACAATACTGAGCCTCATTTTGACTTATTTTAAGGACATTACATCAAAGTTGGATCAGCCTGTAGTGTTTTTCCACTTTAATTTTGTGTGTGACTCCAAATCCAGGCCTCCATTGGTTAATAAATTTGATTTCCATTGATGATTTTTGTGTGATTTTGTTGTCAGCACATTCAACTTTGTACAGAACAAAGTATTCAATGAGAATATTTCATTCATTCAGATCTAGGATGTGTTATTTGAGTGTTCTCTTTATTTTTTTGAGCAGTGTATATAAACTCTCTGGCCTGATGAGAGGTGCACAATCAGCAATACTGATAAAAAGATTATTTTAAATACAAGGTAAACTTTTCTTTTTTCTCTTTGTGTATTTTTTGCATGTATGTCTGCAAAAACTAGTTTCACTTGTGAGAAAATCATCCTAAAGGGGGCAGTGTAGCCAACTACTAAGCCCTGGTTGTGTATGGCAGATGAATTGCATGAAAAATAGAATAATAAACACAATTAAGTTATTTGATCATACAAAAAGAAACTAAGATACTCAGTTGAGGCTCAAATATTCTTCATTTTTTTCCAGATACTTTTTTTTTTTATACTAAGTACCTTTTTCAGTTTAGGTCTTCTTTGTGCCTCATTCTGCATTTACATTTCAAATCATTCTGAGGAAATTCAAATTACCACCAATAACCTAAAGAAAATGTCAACTGTGCACCAAAGCACAAGAATGTCTTACCTAAAGTTCTCGATATATGTGTAAGCATCCTCATTCTTGAGAAGTTCACACTTGATGAGGGTGTCTCGCAGACCAAACTGGGGCATGGTAAGCATCTGGGCTTTATTAGATACTGTGTGTGTGGACAAGCGAACCAGCTCATTCCTCCCCTCACCTTTCACCCTCTCCTGGCTGCTGCAAATTTTGAAAATATGCTTACATTAACACCAATTCTAATTTTTTTTCTTCCAAAAAAATATGACCAACAAAAAAATAATATCCTACCAGTTTCACTCAGACAGAGATAACAAGCAAAAGTGTATATGGCTGTAGAACAAGTCACGGACTTGTCAGATCTATGAGTCAATACCTAGTTTCACGGTTATCAATCCAGGGTGTAGGCCAGATAAGACTCTCCTTCCTTCGCCCAACAGAAGAAATCATATGCTCAACTGGATACATTTTAGGTATATTTTACAAACACTCAAGAAAATTCAACTTATATTGCAGCTTCTGGAGCTAAACAAATCAACAATCACACAATTAGTCGCTCTAGACTAAATACAATGAGTAAAAATATAGGGCCCTGGATGCCTTTACTATGAAGATGGTAATGTCAAAAGGAAGGCTCATTTCATTTAAATAAAAGTGCATGTTTGATGTGAATCATTTCAAGAAGCTAAAGGTCTATTTTATTTATCTTTAAGTACATCTTCACTGCACATTTTAGAGGTTTCTTTGCTGCTAAAGAAAAAGCCCTTTCGGATTTTACATAGGTCATAAGAGTCACATTGTAGTAAAATCCTTGTAATAAAATTTTAGTCTTAAAACTCTGTGATACCATCAAAATTTTGAGAAATCATGAGCTCTGCACTACAGGCACTTTAAAAACAATCACTGTGCAAATATCAGACATTTGATCTAGGGCTACACAATATGAGATAGTATTGTGGCATGCTGAAGGGTGGAGCAGCCTTTTCAGCAACGATGAGCTCAGGTAAAGCTCATTCAGCTGAGCAAAGTTAGCTCATCTGACCACAGATTAATTTTATGTTTGCCTACTTCTTGTTTCCATTCAGACCTGCTAAGTTGTGATCTGCATCATAGATCACAAGATTTTTTGGGCTACAGTTGCTCAAAAAGCCCTTTCCGATGTGCGGTTTTAGTAGCCTTGACTTTAAACAGACATTTGCGGTTTTCGTTTAGATGTCAAGAACTGAACTAAACTCTCGCTCCTGGGTGTCTCTGAATGCTTTCTAGTCTCCCTTTTCTGGCTACTAGTGCATGAAAAGTTAGATAATATATTATAATTATGTGTTATAATTATAACACATGCCAATTAGTGAATATGATTTAAACATCACTGTCTGTACAAACAAAATCTGAATATCATGCAACAACATAATGAACAACAACATAATTGGGACATGTTTGACTTCACCCACTTCTCATGAGCACCCTCTCCTCTGGCCTTGTCTGTGCTGGAATTTGTATGTTTGTCCTCTTTGTGTCCTCTGGTGTCGGCAGAATGGGATCTCTCTGTAAGAAGGAGAGGAAACAACTCAAAGAAAAACCCTGACTGTAGATCAGACACAGCATTTGGTCTACCCAACATTATGTCATCTGCATATTAAGGTGACAGGTAGGCTAATGAGTACTCAGCAGCAACACTTAAATGGGGCTGGCATAATGTCTAGGAGCTTGAGGCTGGGAACAGAAAACCTTGTTGAGCTCAGACTGACAACACATACCACTGATCCAAACTGTAAGAAAATGCTGAATCTTCTTCTTTAATATCAAGCAACGTTATGGTTAGCAAGCTCAATGATAATGTTTTCAGTGCCTGCACTACATTTACTTGGTTGAAAATGTCCATAATGCAAGATATGTAGACTTGGCAGCCAATCTTAAAAAGAGTGTTTAGCATAATGGCCTAATTAAATATACATATACATACATACATACATATATGCATACACACACACACACACACACACACACACACACACATATGTATGTATTAAAAATGTAAGAATGGCACTCATTGTGAGCAGAGCTTTGTTTTTTGGTAATTCCAACAGCATTTTTGGAAATGGGAATGGAAAACATTACATTGCCCAGGAAAGCAGAGACACTTCCAGGAAGCCATAAACATGCTAGAGAATGACCTACATCAAAAACATTTATGAGGTAAATAACTCAAAATAAAGCCTGCTCAATAACCAACATCAAAAACATTTATGAGGTAAATAACTCAAAATAAAGCCTGCTCAATAACCAATCAAGTTGGGAATCAACATCACACTAGTATCCATGTAACAAGAGTGCGACATTTTTGAGATTATGCTGCGAGTATGTTTGAGATTATGCTACCGTGACACTGAACCAGCACTTTCAACAACCAAACCGGTCTACTCCGCACTGACCACAGAAAAAGAGGCGTTACAGTGCAGACTCCAGTGTACGTCTGAGCTTGGAAAACACTTCAAAACAAGCCAGGACAACGCAGGACAATGACACACTATTACCATGTGTAACGCCTCGCAAACAGATTCTACACATAATTTAGCGAGGCTCAAAGGTTCAGGGGAAACAAACAAAAACAGTAGCAAGCACCCACGGCCATAACATTACCCTCACAGTGGATCTGAACAATTTGAAGGGGATTAAACAAAAACTAACACAACTATTCATACCTTACTATGTAACCTAGCTGCTTAACAGGGGTTTAACTGTCAGTCAACCGTTGAGGCGAACACACGGTCAGGCTTTTCCTGGAATGTTGCAACACACATTAGCTAGTACATTAACTACAGCTACAGTTTGCGCTCTTCAAGCTCCTCCCTGCTAAACCGACGCATTTATTTATATCCAAGTAAGTTTGCCAAGTCTGTAAATCCGCGGTGTATTTAATTAGCTACCTGGGTCAGCTAGCTTGCAAGAAAGCTAGAGCTCGGTGGGCTCCGACTGTAAGTTAGCTCTACTGTAGCAACGAGGCTAATCTTCTGTTACAAAGAAGAGTTTCTCGGACTTCACTCGGACGTAACGACAGTTCACGCTAAATTTAGCACAAACAGGCAACACGACCAACTCGCTAGATAACCTCATAAAACGAGGCTGCAAAACATTTATCAACATATATAACACATATAATCCTCACCAATTAATCCTCCAGCATCAGACATTTCCTTCAAACCCCGCTGGCATTGTGGAGAGAATAAATCCAGAGAGCCGCAGGCTGTGTGACCATGAGCTGCCGCACCACCCACTGACAGGCGGCACGGCTCTCCTTCACCGCTGACACGAGCAAAGTGCACAGACCCGCGCAATCGAGCAGCAGATCAGTCGATCGGCAGCCAGCCGTTTCCCACCAGACCTGATGTTTTCTTCAAAACTCCGATAAACTCGAATTTTAGAAAGGCACTTTAGCTTTATCTATAGTCTGAGCAGTACTTTTCAAAATGATAACCACCTTAAAGAAACGGTTCGCTGAGAAACTGCATTTACAAAACTCTCCCCTTTAAGGGACATTCCAACCTAAAGGTAGCATTTAATGTTATTTTCGGTATGATTTTGTAGTTGTGTTTTCATCCACACCTCTCACTATAATACCCAGCACGCTACACAAACGCATCAACACATTCCGACTGATCCAGAGGCTACTGAACACATCTGTGGTGTTTGCTAGCATTACTAATACAGCACCACCCTCCAATGGTCATCCAATGTTTTGCTTTGTTAAAGAATTGACTTGAAGAATTTGACTGCGAGCAAAACAAATTTCAGACAACCCTCCCCCAACTATCCAAATCCATTCAAAATTTACTTTTATGTTCTAGATACACTACTGGGTGGGGGTTTTCTAGTGCTCAAGCTAGGAAATCTCAATTTAGAACAGGTGGTTACATTTTTCATGCTGACCAACCAAAATGTAGACATGTAGGCTTTTTGCCTCCAATATATTAGACTCATAGCACCACTTCAAAACCAAAGAAGCAACTTCAGACACAAAAACTGCTTTGGCCAATCAACTACGTCTGTGGTAAAGGGAAAAACTGTGTAAACATGATTTTTCGATAAACTATTTGGTTTACAACAAATGATGCACACATGACATACACATCTAAATACTGTACAACTACATCTGACCAGACAATGTCAAACACTCTAGCTTTCAAAAATACTCATTGTTAGAAAAGCTGAAAAATCATAGTGTTACTTCACACACACAATTGAAGCAGACAATCAGATACTGAAACTGCTAAACAGCATTCATATTATCTGCTTTTATCCACCAATCTTCTTTTATGGATTGAAGTTCCAAACAGCTTTGCTCAAAGTTTAGATGGTTCATGCACTGATTTTTTTATACCAAGGCCACTGAGATCAGCCTTGAGTGAAAAGTGCAGGCCATTGCTCATTCTGAGCAGTAGAGAGACTTGACACAGCAGTGCAAAGTGGTATGCAGACATACCGGTCTGGTTCCTTACAGGAGGTTGAGCAAATGGTGAAGGAAATACCATCATTTTCTTTCATAAGACAGTCAGCCAGTGAAGAAACAGAACTGCATTTTATTGAGGCCGCCAGGAAACACTAAAACCGTTACCATAACGCAAATTAAAACCAAATATGCCAAGTAATTTTCACTCTGTCACTACCTCAGGACAGTGTTATCAGTTAACAAAGTGGAGAGACATACCACACCTCTGACATCAACACAGCAAATAAAAATGTCTTATGTCACTTAGCTACAGTCTGCTTTACACAGCTTCCTTTGAGCAATCATGCTGATCCAGTTATCTGCTGAGTCACTATAGTCAGAAGTGGACACGCACAGATTTTACTGGGGGAATCCCACTTGATTGTCTTTTTCTTGAGAAGTGCCTGTTTGAATATACCTTGAATATTCATAAATGTTTATAAATTCATAGATATTTAATAAACCAGTAAATGTGACAAATCTATTGCATTTCCTACATTAAAATAATTATGTAGAATTAAGAACTTACAGCTTTATGGCTTGTTCTTAATTTTAACTTGACACTTCAAATCCAACTTCTAAAAACTCCTTCAACTCTTAAATTTTCTGCAACTCTATTCTTTCACACTTCTCTTTTCTGTCTTCAAGTCCTTGCCCTCCTTTCACTGTTCTCCACACATCTCTCCTTTTTTTATTTTATTAAAGCTGAAAAAAAACAAACAAAAAAAAAAAAACACTCAAAATATGCATGTTGCCACATAAGCACTTTTGTACTTATCACCAATAAATACTAGTCTCTATCATAAGTACGGTTAAGTCAACAGGTGCATCATCATGCCAACCAGTCTTCTGTGTGCAACAATAATACAGATGTTTAAAGATGAAAGCATAGATCTACAGGTTACGTGGTACTGCATATTACAGCATTGTAATCCTGTATGTAAATTTACATTCAAATATGTTTAGTCAATTAACAGACACACTGTTTCAGAGCGACTTACAAAACGTGTAGACAGTAGAAGCTAAAGCAATGCACATTACTAACAGATACTGCAATAATATGTAACATGAGAGACAAGAGCCATAACACATCTAGTTAAATAAAGAAATACAAGTGTACATACTGAAGTTCTCAAAGGAGAGAAATGACACAGTGATTCAGAAATGAAGTACAACTGAGTGCAAGTGTTTTAAAGTCTTTTTAAAGTTTAAATAACCTCCACATAATGTGAATGTTTAAGGAAGAACCCCTAAAGAACCTTTACATTATATGAAGGTTCTTTAAACCCTGAAAAGGTTCTTCACACTTAGACATGTCATTTACAAAACTGACCCTTTAGACAATCATGAGTGATTCTTCTACGGCATTGCTCAAAGAACTATGTACTCAGCAGAGGCGTGACATGAGAGAACTATTGACTACACAGACTACAGCATTCTGAATGCTCTATAAAAGAGAAATGGCAAATGATGGAAGGCTAAGAAAGAGGAAATTGCAATAGTGAAGTCCTGAGACTTGTTTTGTCTTGTCCAAATTCAACTTCACGCATTAAGAGAAAGTCAGTCACATATCTTGTGAGATGTCTGAGGTGGATTGTAAAACCAGGAAGTATAGCTTTGTTTCATCAGCATTGATGTACAAGGACTCCTGGGGAACCCCAGTAGTGAGGCTATGCAATACAGAGTAAGAACCATTCAAAGTTACCTATTAGGACTGACTGTAAAAGTAACAACAAGAGCACTTCTGTTGAAACTGTTCAAGTAAGTATCTTGCAGTTCATGGTGTCAAAGGCAGCTGACAAGTCAAAGAGGATGAGGACTGAAGACACGCAGATGGAGAGGTTTAGTGAGTGACAAGAGAGCAGTTTCTGTTGATTTCCCTGGTTTGTTTCTAGATTGTGGTGTCAAGATTTCAAGATTGTTCCCCTTAAGATGGGAAGATAGATGATGCACCAGAACCGCAAAAAAAAAAAAAAAACAAACAAAAAAAACCCCCAAAAACTGCTTATTGTGTCAATAGTTCTCAACATTCATAGGTTCTAAGGTAGGCAGATTTGAAAGTAGAAGGAATCTGATCAGAAATTAATGAGGAATTAATTAGTGAGGTCAGAATGTTAAATGTCAGTGTTCCTAGCACCCTATTCACCCTGCTACTGGAAGTTATTTGATCTCCAGCCCCATGAGAACATATCTTCACAATAGGGATCCATCAAGAAGTCAAGTACGAGTAAATGTTCTTTAGTACTTGCGGATACAGAGTCCGATCCCATAATAAAATACCAACTTAGAATTAACAATTTTGAATAAAGCTGTTTCAAAGCAACATGCTGCACATACGAGTTCCAAGCAGAAACACTGAGAAACTGAGCTACTGCAGCTCAGCTAACAACAACGTGCAATAACAGTATATACACAGTAGGACAAAATGGTCTCTCTACAGTTTATTTTACAAAGACAGTTTAAATTTAAAAATGCACACGTATGCTAGGGTTCAGCCAGGAAATAACATCAGTGTCCATCGTCAGTCTGACAGACGATGCTGGCTCAACATTGTGATGCCACACTCACCACTATTTATTGAAAAATTTCTGAAACAAACTGTGATACGTGGTCTTTTTTTGTAAGGTTTGGGCTTGAAGCAACAGCCCTAGAAATCAGCCAAGAATAAACAAATGCATGTGCTTTTAACACACCTTTCTTTATCATTCTTCTAGCAAATGGACGACACAAGACTAACTCTGTGATCTCTGTACAGCTTTAGATTTCCAGGATGTAGGAGTGGCCATCATGTGCAAGCTGCAAAGTCAACCCCCACCATGCCTCGACCCACATCGCAATGTTTCTCTGCAGACATTATCATATCCCTGTTAGGCAGTCACTGCTGAACCCTAGTTTATCCCTCACATTCTACTCAGTCAAATGGAGTAAAGTATGCACACTATGGTAGGATGGTAAATGGTAAAATGTCTCACTTTTAACATGTGATATGTGTTTTATGTTCTACTGTGAATAAAATATGGGTCTATGAGATTTGCAAATCATTGCCTTCTGTTTTTATTTACATTTATTTACATTTTACACAGCATCCCAACTTTTTTGGAATCTGGGTTGTATTTGACAGTTATAATTTTAGCCATATTTAAGCAACAGTTCAAAAATGTGTTGGTGGATTACTTGAAGATACAGACAATTTAGTTTTCTATAAAATCTAATTTGTAAGCATTAAAAGATTATTTTCAGGAAAGGGAAAACACTTGCCTCTTTTTGCAATCTTGCCAGTTGATGCAGCAATGGAAGGTAATGATCCAGGCTCTTTGGCACTTTTCTGGTATTTGGTAAGCCAGTCAAACTTTGGAGACTTTGGGTACTGCTCACAGACATCTAAAAACAAAGTGGAAATAGAAAAAAAAGCAATCAAAGGGCAAATCAAAGGGGACTTGCATTCAGATTTTAAATTCAAAACAAGGATTTACTAGCAGTGACATTGTTACACCCTTTGCTTGAGCTTTTGGAAAGAAATTATCATTTCAATTGGAGGACATATGATCATAAAGGGCCAGTTCAACTAAACAAGCATACAGCTGCATTCCACTTTTCTAAAATGAGAACTTAAAGGCAATATCATGAGAGTACTGAAGTCTAAAGGTTTTTAGTCACAAAAAAAAAAACTGATTTTCAAAAAATGTTTCCTGATTTCAAACATGCACCTAAACTCAACACAATCTGACTTATCTATGTATATATATAATATATAGATAATTATTATTCCAACCTAATTTTATAGCCACAAAATGAGCATTGTAACTATGCACAGACTCTGACAAATAATTAATGCATCAAAATCAATTATCTGCTTATTGACAAGAAGTTGTTTTTAAAGATAAATAAAACAAATAGCTCCTTTAAATGAGAATCCTGGAACAGGAACTGTCTGGTGTTAATATTAATGCCACATCTGGGTAAGAAGGAAAAAAAAAAACACTGCTACTATAGCAAGCACGTCAAGTAATAATTCAGGAAAGAAAGAGAAATCAATCAGAAATCCATTTTTGTAAACATCACAGTTTCTTTTTCAGTATTCGGATGTTAGAAATTTAAGCACATAAAGAAACTCTCTTTTTCAGGCCTTCTCTCCCACACAGCAAGAGATGGACATCCTGTTCTAGAAAGATGGTGGTTCAATTCAACCACAAGACTCTAACACAAACTTGATTGCTACTACTTACCTTGCAAGTTTTTCATATTCCTTCTGGCAACAAAAATGTCTGCACAGTCACTCAAGACTCTCCATTACTGTCACTGTGAGTTTGTAATTATACATTTATCATACCATACCACAAAACCCCCTACAAGTCTTACGAAGCACTAATTAGAAAATACAGGATATCCTCTTTGACTAAAAAGAACTTGCTATGTGTGTAGCATTTAATGTAAACAATCAGCTAACTCAAAACAAGTAAAAAAGAACATCTCCATGTCCATTACAGACAAGAAACTTAATTTTGACAACTCAGTTGACCAACCTTCACCCCCTCATTCCTTATTCTCTCGCCCCCCACTTAGTGTCTGACTCCTTCTCTTCTTTTTGGTCTTAGCACATCATTGCCACATTTGGCTTCCTTCTGAGAGGCCTGTTCACTGAGAGAGTGAGTGGTCTTTTCTCTTTGAGTCTCTTGCAGTTTCATAAAGAGACCACAAAGCTATATTAACCAAGCCAAAATGTAACTAACCAAAATGTCACTACACATGAGTTTATGTATTGTAGCCCACATACAAAACTAATATTTCAACCACGTCCTTACAGATAGGTGACTACGAAAGAGGACATTTCCTCCATCTTTCAGTGTTGTGCATTTGTATGTGTAGAAAAAAAGAACAGTAAAAAACATACAAAATGTGTCAAATGTGTCAATCTGCATCTTTACACAGCAGAATCAATGCACTTTATTATGTGGTCCTCCTGGATTTGTTTTGGGCACCACAGATTTAAACTTAAACAAAGTTAAGAATATAACTGTGAAGTAAATATTAGGCCTATTAAGGTTTGCAAATTATATATTTTGATTTAAAAATAACTGCTCAAAGTCTAGCAAACACCACAGCTGGCTCTACTAAGCAGCTGAGAATAGTTTAACCTTAAAAAGCTGAGCAGTGTATCCAAGGAGACATATAAAACACACTGATCACTGATAAACAGAAGAGGTCGAAGGCTTACCGCACCATGCTCTGTTGACCTCACTGAGGAAAAGACGTGTGTGGGACCCAAAAGGTAATTTGAACTCTATCTCCTCATTTAGGAATGTCACCCTCAATCGAGTGTCTGCACCTAAAATAGGAAAAAGAAATACAATGACCTGTTATGTCCTTTAGAAGTGATCTGACTGGTTTGGGTTTTGTTCCAATAAAGCAAAAAAAAAAAAAAACCTCAAAAAACACAATGTATAAAAACATTTTTTTTTTCTAAAATACAATAACGTACTCACCAACTACAGCAAGCTCCTCTGGGGAGGACACTGGAAGGAAAACAGAGCAAAACACTAGACTGTGTTGTGCTATAAAAAAACGTGCTATAACTTTATAACGTTGTTTTGGTTTTTTTTTTGGGGGGGGGGGGATGAACAGTAACTGTCCATTAATGTGTGCAGAAGTATAGAGGATATGTGCTTACTTGAAAATGCAATTTGACCGGGGGTGTGCAAACTCTTGCACATGACCCTATGTATGCAGTGTTTCCCACACATTTAGGTGACCCCCCCCCCCACCCGCAATCCTCCCGACCCATGTATACTGACAGCCACCCAAGCACACTTTGTCCCATTTTAACATTTTCCAAAATATTTCAAATGGTTAAATATTCACATAATAAGAGACAGAAGCTGTTCAGTTACAAAAAAAAAAAAAGAAACTACACTACTAAATTACAAGATAATAAAAAGCCAACAACCATATAAGAGAACTTTTAACATATTGGTCTGGCTTACCTTCAACAACAGAAAAGTCGTATGAAATGGGAATTATTTTTTGCAGTGTTACATCACTACCAGTGATTGCCATTCTTCTGTGCATAAACATGAATAACCTGAAACATAAAGGAGGGAATACATTATATCTAGCGGACACTAAACACCAGAAGTATTTATTATGGGAGAAGCCATCGATGCTTGTGAGCTTCAGTGATGGTCTGTATCATACTGATGTAGTGTGCCTCCCTTCTTCAAACATTAAAATGAACTAGACCTGGGGAGTTCATTACAAGCATACTAAAGCATATGTTTATCCCAAACAAGGGATGCATTACTGACATCAGTGTTGGTACTGAGCTATAAACCTATAAATAATGCACTGAAAACTCACAAATAACCACTCAGTGTGTCTACCTAATTCATCCCAGGCAAGAAGCAGAGATGAAGAATAAATGAGCAGCTAAACATGATTGTCAGACAAATCAAAGAACTGGTGCTCTGGATGTTATGTAGCACATTATTTCATATGGGGGTGTAACAATTCATCATGACATTGTGAGCCCACTGTGCAAAACTGTGCACCATGGAGGATGGATTTTCTATTACTTATTAATCTAATGTAACGGCACTGTTTGAATGCCAAAGTCTGCAAATAATCAGCACCAATCGCACTACAGCATGTTCACCTCACACCGCCTTGCCCTGATCTCATTAGTTAAGTGTGCAACAGTCATCATTTTGCATCATTCAAATGTTGCTCATACAAATATCATGGGAATAACCAGACTGCACCCAGTATTGTAGATCAAATCAACCTGTTAGCTGAATGTATAATTACTCCCCTGTTATGATGCACTGTGACCCTGGAGAATACACTGTCTGTGAGAAAGTCTGTGAATCTTTTGTCTAGATCTCTGTATTCATGGCTCCTAAAATGTGGTCTTAATCTTTAAAGACATAATAATAGAGAACAACGGTCTTATTTAATCAATGCTCAATACATCACAGCCATATATTTTTCAGGGTCATAACTTGCCATTCGCTTGTACCACATTCAATAATTTACATATGCATCTGGTATTAACATTTAAGCCTTTTAAAACTCCTTATTAACTTCCCATAATGAGAAAGTGCAGTTTATAACTGTAAATGCCTTACGCGTGTTCCTTGATATGCTCCACCAGACCCAAGAGTCTGCTCTCAGTCCCATTATCCAGCAGCAGGAGACACTGAACAGCATGTGTAAGGTAGTCAGTTAAAGAGGTCTACACGTTTATAATGGCAATGTGCTTACAGAAGAAAGTATTTCTAGATGTCAGCGAGCTCTTATATGCTGACACTGAACTAAAATGTTATTTTAAATGTTGTATAAGAGAGACCTCATGTGGAGAAATCTTGCAAGACATTGTCTGCCTTTGGCAGCGGCTTGATGTGAAAATGTTAATTCCCGAGAAACTTAAAGGCTCACATTCCTCTACAGCGATGGAGATGGGAACCAGGGGCAACAATGTCTTCAACGCAAATACAGCCAATATAGCAAATATATTTTATTTTCTATCCAAAACGACCAGTGAATCTACACATGCCTCTTGAGGTTAAGATGTTAATAAAGATAAAATAGTGAATAAAAAATAACAATTAATTTTTTGGGACTATTTTGCCTTACAACACTCTGCATGTACCCATCTGCTATGGACAGATTACAATATATGGATTCAAATACATTTGAAGCCAAAACTTTACCAAAAGCTGTCATATTACAATGTGTAAGACACCAGACATCAGTTCAAAACCATGGCCATGTAATACACAGCTATCTGTGTGGGAACTTTCAGAGGCATTAAACTCTTCATACGTCTGGCTCCTATCACCACCTCTGTGAATAATAATACTGACTCGGCAAGTTTCTCTAAAACGGAGCATTTTACACCAAAACATTGCATGACTTTGTTTACAAACCATTTAATTATGTAATTAAATAAATAAAAAATCAGTGGAGTTCCTCTTTAACCTCTGAGGCAGTCAGGTCCTCGGCCTGCGAGTTGCTGCTGATGTGGAACATTTCTGCTGAAGTCGCTTCAAGAGTTGTTAACAGTTAGCTAGTTAGCTAACGACAGACACAGAGAAATATACGGCACGAAAGTAAGTTTCAATGCCGCAGATAACCGACTACATTAGAAGTAGGATACTATGAGGCAGTTTTCTCCGTCGTCCAAAGTCTCTTGAATCGCCACAGACTGATCCATTTCGGGCGAGCACTCCCAGACGGGACCGTTAGTTAACTTAGCTTAACGTGACTAGCGTGTCAAGAAGAAGAGGAAACAAAACTTGGCTAGAAACCCACGGGAAGACGACACATTCTCATCTCCGAAGCCTTCAGTAACTTTACACATTCCGCCTGCGCAGGGCAAGAATAAAACGTGCTACATTTAGTCTCGCTCCGCAGTCAAACACGACTCCCATTTTCCAGCTGTGCTCTGGGTGCTCCTCCGTGGCACTGGCTGCCTACGTCACGCAAACTGGGAGTGTTTTTCCCTTTAATGGCACTGATTTGTGACCTGCTCACAGGGTCATGTGTAAATTAATGAATGTTTTATAATGAATTATTATTTAATGAATTTGTGATGGTTTTTAAAAAGTGTGGAAGCGTAGGAGTAGATGAAAACATGCAATGCTTAATCGGTGGGTGTTTGTTGCTCCGTGGGGTAGGAGTGTGCATGTGCGTGTTATTTATTTATTTATTTATTTAGCACTTCAGCAGTAGCAAAAAAAATTACAAAAAATAAAAATCCAGCGTAGGGGTAACGCGGGAGGACACGGCATGCCAGGAGGGTAGACACGTCCACACTGTAACTAACCCTCCTCGGTTACAGCTACTCTAATTAACTACAAGCTAAACCACCCATTGACAACAGCAGTCACAAAAACAGACCTCTTTAACCAGGAGTCTGCCATGCTCCGAGAGCCGCTTTGCATGGCCACACCCCCTAAGCACCGGAGCCTGTAGTGGTCGCCACACATCCCTGTCATCTAGCGGGCACTCGACCACCAGCTCCATGACTACCCTCTCCATCGGTGTGCTGGAGTGGAGAGACTGAGTGCTGCATCCTCCTACTGGGTTGGATACATAACTTCTCACAGCTCACAACATCAAGTCAAGGGCTACTGGGAGCAATGACATCAGCAACAACACTCCTCTCAGCCGCCTTTTGCTTTTTCTGTTGTCCAGTGTGTCACTGATGCTAGCGAAGGTGCTGCTCATTTGTGCCGCCTTTGAGAATGCATCCACCAGTACTGCCGCTACATATTACGCTGGCGGCTTCACTCACAAAAAGCCATGGTGCCCTCAACCCAACAGTGCACCCCTGGAGATCCACGAACCAGCTTTGATGCCACGTGTTCAGCTTCTCCCATGCTGGCTGGTTCTCTCATGGGGAATAAAGCCTACACTTCCAGGGCGTCCTGACTCTCTGCCACAGCTCTGCCACTAGCCACCACAACCCTTGCCAGCCCCAGCCGGCATGAGGAAGTCCAAGCCCTGTTGACTTCATCATCTTCCCCACCCAGCTGCCTCGCTCTCGACTGGCTGGACCCATCAGGGAGGGTGCAGGCGAAGCTCTCAGTACACCCTGCCTAAGGCCTCTTCGCCATCTGCCTGTTGTTTCGACTTTTTCCATCTCCCACTCCTGACACCACCTTAGCATAGGCGTAGTACAAGACACAGAAAACATTCCGCGTATGTGCAATGCTCTTTTATTTTGAGCAGGCACTTCAACAGCAGCAAGAAATGCCCAGGCCAGCCCTAACCTGTAACAAACGACAAGGACGGGGTAATGTGGGAGGACCCA
The DNA here is from genome assembly GCF_015220715.1 of Pygocentrus nattereri. Lineage (NCBI taxonomy): Eukaryota > Metazoa > Chordata > Actinopteri > Characiformes > Serrasalmidae > Pygocentrus > Pygocentrus nattereri. Next base: position 22,419,165 of record NC_051213.1, read on the forward strand.
ACATCTGTGAATGATAGACACTTCCAACACATTGTAACCCACCTTCTTTGGTGACGATTACTCTTATTAAAAACAAACTAAACTCGGGGAATAAAACAACAGTAGTCATAACAAACTGACCTTTTTAAACCACTTGCATGGCCACATCCCCTAATCTCCTCATGGCCATGCAGAGCCTTCTGAATGCTAAAGTGTTTAGAATTCGCCATAGTGAGGGCATTTCTCTCACTGTAATCAACATTTAACAAAATGTATTAAATACCAAATTTATTTTTGTGAGATACTGATAAATATAAGATCATTAAGCCTATACAAGATATTTAACAATAAGTATCATGATTTTTAGGTTTTTAGCAAACCATTTGGAGCAAATATAATATTACAGCATAACAGTAGTGCCCCATTTAAAGAGTTTTATCCTGTCTTTAATCAAATTAAATGCAGTATTCAATTGCACTTTCTATTAAAAAAAATAAGTGAAAATAAATGAGTTACTTGTTGAATTTTTTATTGACAAAAAGTTTGATTGTGTTGCATTTAAGAGCCCACTGAGCCTGTCTGAAATGATACAATACAATAAATATTTCTGCTCTGACAGAATTAGAGTACATACACAATATTGTGAAAGGTACTCAATAAATGGTACTGGTAAAGACTGAATGATGTATTGCAGCATACAGCCTAGGCACTATGCATCTATATACACACTTAGTAATCAGTGATAATGCTGTAGGAAAAAGGAGTTTTAGCATTATATAAACATAAATACACATATAAAACTAAACATACAAACAAGTACAAATGTTATCAATGATTGTTTAATTTGTACAATGAACTGTAGACATTGTTTGTACAAGCTTACAGTGCAGAAAATGCACAAAAATAAAGCTTTTTGGTTTTTGAGTTTAAGCTAAAAATCCATTGCTACATTCTTTGACTTTGTTTCAAATATTGTTTTGATGACATGTGACTAGTATTATAGCTTTAAAGTGCATGTTCCCTTTTTGTTTGGTTGTCAGTCCTGCGTAGAAATGCCATTTTCACTATACTGTCAGGCAGCCATAACCCATATGAGCGCATGGGTATTAACACCTGATTGGAAGCCAGGTGTCTTCTGATTATTCTTTAGGTTTTGATTGTCTGCCTTTGAAAAAATAAGAAAGGCTGTCCTCCAGGATTTCATGAAACTAATTGTCTCCACAACTCCACAACAGCAGACAAGATATGAAAAAGGAAGTTCAAATGGAAGTAAACCATTTGCTACAAAAACAAGCATCACTGCTTCACTGCAATATGGCCATGTCAAACAGTAAGCATGTGAAAACTAAATCATTCAGCATGTATCTGTATGTAACAGGAGGAGATTTGCCAGGCTAGGCCATGGCTCACGCTGCGCTGGTTATAGCTTAATGTACGGAATATATATGTTAAACTGTATGTAGTTAAATCATAGCATTTTCTCATTTTCTGTATATTCTCTCTTTATATAGATTTCTATAGACAGAGTGCAAACAAGCTTTATTTGACATGCACTTACATACATGTCACATACTCACAAAAACAGAAAAAGTGATGCACTGAATTTACTTGATTCACATGTATACATAATTTCCACAGACACACACACACACACACACACCACTGCTGCAGGGACAAAACATCATATTTAGTCATTTTTTGCCTGTTGGCCTTTTGGCCTTTATATTGTGTGTAAATTTCATGATGAATGGACCAACAGACCCTCGGCCCTGAGGGAGAAGCAGCTTAGAAAATGGATGAATGGATGGACCAACAGAAATGGCCTAAAATCACTTGGAAAAAAGTCTGGTTCCATTGACATACATTAAAAGTAAAGTATTTGCCATTTTGGAGATATGAGGTTTTGTTCCGACAACGGTGATCTATATGTTATATGTTATAGATGTATATACACACACATCCATATGTGTGTGTGTGTGTGTGTGTGTTGTAGTTACTTTGTGCTAATGTAATCACATTATTCAATGCACACATACTCACATACACATCCATACACACATACATGCATACGTAGTTTTATAAAGTCTTCCTGCAGTGTTCTACAGCTGATGCTGACGTTTGTTGGGTACATGAGGCCTGTTATGCTGAACTATCCATGCTTATTATCCAAAGGAACAATGAACAGGCCATTAGCAGCATTGGAGAGAACAGCCCTCTGGTGGCAGAGCTGGGCATGTTCACTGCACCGGTTAGCTTCAGGCAAGAGGCCGTAGTAGTAGCATTACAGCACTCTAAGAAGCAGGTAGACGTTGCAGACGAGCAAGCAGTCTCTTTGCTGCAGTCCTCACTGCATCCTCCTGTCCAGGTCACCACTGTTCCACTTGTCGCCTTTTTTAGCTGAGAGAAGGAAAAAACAGGGTAGATTTTCATATGTAAATGTTGCTGTACTTCTACAGTGGATGAGAAATAGAATGAGAAAGTATCCAGTCAGTAAAACTACTTGAGTATCGAGTCCACTATAGATATGCAGCATAGGAACAGAAGTTTATTAGGCACTAATCTTCTCTGTTATGTTCAAAATGAGAAGTGTGAGCAACAGCAAAGCAATCCAGTTGTTGAACCAACATAACAGTATGGAATGAAATTTGAAAGACTAAATTGGAACACTGAACTTCTTAGGTATATTTCAGCTCTGAGTTACTTTTTGAATGAGACACAATATTGGGCAGCAAATTAGAACAGAGCTCATTTAAATGTCTCAGTCTTAAGTATATGGGGAAAAAACAGTCTGTTTATTCTAAGGGATAAATTGATGCTGGAGATAGTCATGTAAAATTAATTGTGACTGTTTTTTGTCAGTTAAATAAAAGAACAATCTTTTTATACATCTATATGACCTTTAAGTGCATATAACTGAATAAATGGGACTTGCTACTACCCACTGCTGGCAAGCAATATGTCACAGTAGATCAGGGGTAGGGAAATCCTGGAAGGACAGATACCTGTTTGGTGATTTTCCTATTCAAGAGAACCTGATACAACTCAGCTAGTTACCAGGTTTAATGGGTGTTCTACAGTAGGCAATTCACCAATGCCCTCGGTTCCCCACCCCCAATTATCATTCTAGTTACCTCAAATCTTTTCTTCATTACTACTGTAATAGAATTTACATAGAAGTGTGATTTCTTACCATACAGTAGTTCTGGGTAGGAGAACACAGCACCACATTTGTATTGCCTTGATAGCAGGTGTCCCCGTTGCAGCTGATCTTATGACACTTCTTGCCCTGTTGAGAGTAAAGATACAAACATAAAAAAGTAGTGAATGTAGCCCATATATTGAATGAGTACCCGTATTCTGTAGCATCTTGCTATACTTTTAAGCCTTATTTTAGTCGTATCACTTTGAGTATAATGCTTCCTTCAAACATTAAAATGTCCTTTTTCCTGTTTTAGTGAGCTAGTGAGCTAAACCACTCTTTGTTCATTCTTACATTGGTTGGAGCAGTGGTGGTTACAGTTGTGGTAGCCTTAGTAGTAGTGGTGGTGGACTGTGTTGTAGAAGTCACTGATTAAAGGAAAAAGAGACAAGAACTGATAGTTTATAGTTTATAGTTGATAGTTTAGAGCAGGTCTTCAGTACACAACCACCATGCACTAAAGGAATATTCAAAAATAAACCTCTGTGACATCAGATACATATTTATGAAACATCCTGGCAAGAGCAGAACAAGAAAAAAGTGGGATTAGCAGTACTTGACATCATGGTGACGTTCAGCAGGTTAGTGATGGTAGCATAAAGGCAGGTCTCCGAGCTACAACAGTCAACAGAGCAGTTGATCTGAGATGCATTGGTACAGAAAGTGGAGCAGTTTGCAGCGCAGTTCGTCGAATATCTCATGGTGTCATATATCCTCAACTTAAACATCAAAGAATATTAGTCAGTACATTTCAAAATAAATCCACAGTTTATGGTACAGTATGAAATTGCCATGAAAGTCATAATAAATGTGTAAAAGTTAATACTTAATTAAAATACAGATACATTCATATACCTCACAGTATTTGTCACTTGCTGGGCAGAGGGTGGCGTTGGTATTCTTGAATGTATGGTGGCATGTTGTATGGTTACAGGTGAAAATTCGACAATAAAGCTGTGAAAATTCAGATGAAAAACCAAATCAACACCCACATTTCTGAACATACTGCTGATTGTTCAGGCCCAAAGCCAACAGGTTGCTAATACTCACATTTGACGTGTTTGTACTGTTTGAATCTGCAAACCAGAAGAAAATTTAATTGGGTAAATATCAACTTTATTTATTTACTTTATATCTTTATATACTTTTGTCCAATAGTGTTTTTTATACATTTACACCTTTGTTTTAAACTTGTGAATAATCAGATTCCCACTGTACTGTTTCCTTTCTGTAATCCATTACCTGTGCTTAGAGCTGTCCCATTTGTAGTGATGGTGACATTGTTGGTCATGGTGACATTGAGGGTTGTGTTGGTCATGGACATTGTGCTAACAGTATTTGGTGAAGTGAAGGTTGAAGTCTGAGTAGAGAGTGTGGTTATAGAAGTGGGTACATCAGTTGCTGTGTTAATCTCTGTCATGACTGAAGATGTTGGGTCAGAGGAGACCGTGGAAGTCTCTCCCCTTACACATGAGGGCAAACTCATTTGCAATAATAGAAAAAGTAGGAAGCCTGCTGGGAAAAGAAAGAGATGGTCAAAATGTATATGCGCCTTCCTTCTTTATATTTTATTTCGGTTCAACTGGCCGTTAGGTACGAGTACAAGTTATTGAGATCTGGGCTCTGGGGTTTTCAGCCCAGTGTCCTAAGACCACCAGCAGTTTCCAGATTTTCTTTTGTCTTGTTTTCTTTTTTCTGTAACAGTTTCTTGACAGCTACATATCCTCAAAATGGAAGAATAGATAGAAAAACTGATGATTTTTTCAGATCTGAAGAAAGAGTGGAGCCTTATTTTGTACTACCTCTCAACAATAAAAGCTTTAAATGATGTTTGTGCAAACAGTATTCTATCTGAATCATTCTACCAAATTGGTTCAAAGTCAAAATTCAAAACATACTTTTTTCACACTTAACTGACTTGGAATTTGGACTAAAATATTTTTTGTGTTGAGTGACACTATACCTTAATTATCTTTAATTTATTACAATAAACAATTAAACATTACATTTTGTCAGTATGAAACAATTAAAACAACAAAAACACCACTGAAATGTTACCCAACATTTCAGTAGTGACTGTTTTGTTAGTGAAATTTTTAGCTCTATTTGAGCATAACTCAAAAACACCAGCCATGACTAGAAAACACGGCTTTGAATAGTTGGGCACACCTAAAATCATAATCTTTTTCATTAAAACACAAAAAGTTTTCTTAACCACTGAACATGTGTGTTTAGATAGTGACAATGCTTAATGTTATACACTGATTTTCAGAGTTTGGGGTAAGTGATAACCCCTTAAATGGCCAAAGTTTTATTATACACTTCTATAACCTAAGCATAGCTCAGCCAGTTTGCACTGAGGTCCTTATATTTACTGAATAATAAGCCTAGGATTTAATGAAGATGATGCCTTAGGCTTAAACAGATCATACCAATGTAATACCTTGTAAATGTTTACAATCTGAGTATTTAATTATTTATTTATTTATTTAGGACTGCAGATCCACATCCTTTAATAATTTTTTTATCTTGTTTTGGAAATTTGTTTTCTTGCAAGTGTAGAAATGTCAAATTAGTGGTCAATTTGAGTGACTATTAACTAAATGAATTTTGCCTGGAATATATATATATATATATATATATATATATATAGACATACATACATATATATATATATACATATATATATATATATATATACACAGATACACACATATATGTGTGTGTGTGTGTGTATGTATTTATACATACTGAAGAACCTTTGATAAAGTATTATAAGAGAACTAATTGTTTGAATTTATTTATTGCTTCACAACCACCATTCTCATAGTGAAATGTTGCCAGAGTAGAGAGTGCTATGAATGTGTTCTGTCACATGTAATCCAACCCAGGATTCTCCTCAGGAATAAGCTCATAAAATTGCCATGTATCAAATATCCTATTGTTTAATTTATAAAAGCACACTGTCACTCATACTTGCTGAATTTTTATACACACATATAATAGAAGGAATAATTTATATGCATTCTTTTGTGTAAACATCTTTTGTGTTTTTTTTTTTTGTAATAGATGTTAATAGCAGTTTCAGAAGGTTACCTTTTGAGCAGGAGCTTGAGCCCATACTTTTCTTTGGATGTAGACTGTAATGTTTTCTGTGGCTGTCTGCAAATACACAGCCAAATTACAGTTAGTTCAGAAAACTGTCATGTTCATTCTAAAATTTGCTCTCTCAGTGACTGCACATATCTTTGTTAGTTATTATATAAAGGAAAAAAATGAAAACAATAAACAAAGCATTTCAATTGGCTGTAAATATAAACTCCGTGTCAGGAGAAGGTTGCTGTGAAAGTGGAATCACATCACCTTTGCATATTCAAAACAGACAAGCAACACAATCCATCAATCCATCTAGAAAATTTTCCATTTTTATTAATAAGCAACTTGTTTCACAAGTCTCAATAGAAAAATGACTTCTGAAAATTCTCATTTTTCTTCTAGTTTCATCACCACGTTAATGTTAAAGTTAGATTTCAGTATTTTTTATTGCTGTTGCATGACAATATGCTTATTTGTTGTTCCTTTGGTCTACAAAGAGGGATGCTATTAAAGGTCATGTATCACCATGTACTGTTGCAATGAACAGGTCTCATGTTGGTTGAGTAAAACGTGCAGCTTCAGTGAGCTCTGAATACACATGAAAGTAACTGTGCTCCCAAGTCTATGGGTGTATTTGTTTGGGGACTTAGGATCCAACCTATGCTGTTGTCATTAATAATTAAAAAGCAGATCTGATACAACAAATCATGAATTCATACACAGAAAGCTACTGGACGATATTTCATATCCATAGCTACCATAATGGCTAGCTTTCAGTGGGACCTGTTGCTCACACACAATTAACAACTTGTTTGTTCTCAGAGAATCTCTTGGGTAAAAGTGCGAAGCACAGCTCGTTACACCTACTCTCCAGAGGAACATGCATAACCCCTTCAGGAAACTATACTGGAAACTACCATCGATCAACAGGTCCTCTGAAATACACTCTCTGTCTTTCTGTTTCTCTCTCTGCCGCTCTCTCGGCTTCGTATTTGAAAAGCATCTTGTTCATATTCAGCATTTCATGATTATTTAGCTTCAGTTAAGGAAGAGAAAAATATATATTGAATATTTAAGGTCAATTAAAGGGTGTAATTGAAGGATTTCATTTCAAAGTGCATTACAGCCCACTTTCAAAACTTTTCATGATATATATGTTGTTGGCAGTGAGCTTTATACATACAAGAAATATCAGAGAAAAAATTAGAAAAATACAAATATGCTTTCCTTTTTACATCAGTTACTTTTCTTTGCAAAAATGTGTTATACTCAAATTTGTTACAAACAGATATACAGCCTTTTGGAACAAAACACTTCACTTATATAGTTTCACACAACTGCCTTTTAGGCAAACATGGTAAAATTATGGAAAATAATTACAATGTATATGGACAAATGCACTGTACATGCAACATACAGTTAAATCTCATTATAAAAAGCTGAACTCCCTGTGGACTTTTTAAGATGAGTGATTTTATTATTTTATTGTATGATCCTCAACAATTTGACTGAGAATAAATATGTCTCTCATCATCAGTTTAGATTGTCTGGTGTGTTGATTATTCCTACTTCTACTGTAGCACCTGTTAGCAGCTATTTGGCAGCATCAAGATGGAAATCTCTAAGCACTTACTCACATCCAACACAGCACAAAGTTACAGTACTGTAATTTCTATGAATAAAATGAATACAGCAAAGTTGTACTTACTTTTATCCAGAATGAAGGAAAGTGATGTTTTGCCTGAGAATGACAGCTGCAGCTGAAGTGAAGAGCGTCTGGCGCAATGCCCTTCTCTCTCTCTCCTCACTCTCTTCTCTCCTCTGCCCTCTCTCCAATCCTGCTGCTGTCTCCCTGCTGACACCACAACAGAGGTGGTCTAATTAGTGGAAACTTTGAGCAGCTTGCCACCCTGATTGCACGCCTTGCCGGGAGGGGAGGGACAAAATTTGGATGGCTAGAGCAACTGGCCCACTCAGATGAAGAGACAGCACTGTTCTACAGTGACCAAATCACAAATGCTTTAATTAAAACATGTTTCCATTATGAGCCACGTGAGTCCACTGTCATGCAGCTATTCACGTCATGTGATTAAAAGGCTTCTTGATATGTTTTTTAAAGAGCTTCTGGACCATTTAAATATGATTAACATTGCAAATTATCCTAGTACTGGATTAGTGTGACTAATTACCATATTATTAGTGTTACTGGATTACTTTGTACTGTTAGACAGGACAATATTGTAATCATCCTAATTGACTCTGATGGCTCTATCTGTGCTTCTTTCATGACTTTGCAGTATAAATGTTAAATTTTTTTAATAGAATCATACTGTACTGAGAACATCTTTAAAATGTACCAATATATGCACTTAATCTACCTCAGTGAGGCCTTGAAGAGGAGAGCACATGTCAGCTGGAGCTGAAGGGACAACAAACAGCCTCCCCCTCCACCCTCAAATAACATGGTTGGTCAAGATTATTGTATTATTTTATTTAATTTGTCATTTTTTAAGCAAAGCAAGAATTTCAAAGTTGTACAACTAAAACAAAAGTGACATAGTGTTTAATAAATCAAAATTATGTCTCTAATATTCAATTAAAATATGTTCACATTACTCTTGGGGCCTAACTCATCTACTAGTCTATGTGGTTTAATGGTCCTATCATCCCAAAGAAGAGTAAAAATAATAAAAATGAACATGCATGTTTTCCTTTGGACTATGTTGTATATATATATATATATATATATATATATATATATATATATATATATATATATAGTGTTTTCTGGAAACTCATTACCATGCATATCTCGCATCACAGTTCACATCCAGAGCCCACTATGATTACTGATTGAACTTAGAGTAGTTTCTGATCAAAGGAAAAAAGAGGTATGAGAGGCCTAGCAAGCATGCTGTGAAATTAATCTTTTTAAATTATAATTTTGCAGTGTGAGATTTTAATGCTGCAGAACTCAATGACACAAACAGGAAAACATTTTTCTAAACTATGCACTGTGAAGGCTATGGATCATGAAGACAATTCTGCTCCTCTGAAGTTTGTCTACAGAAGAATGCAAATTATTTTGCAGTGGGTAATGGAGGCATGCCAAACAAGGGTGAAAAAAGGGATATGGACATGAGTGGCTTAATTTATGTAAGGCTGTGAGATGCAAAAGCAGACCAGGTTGGTTCAGAGTGTAAGAGTAAAATTAAAGTAAGAGTGAATATAATGTTTATATATGGAGCCAGTACAGTCATTGGAACTGTTGTTGCATTTGTAGCTCAAGTGCTGGTGAAACAACAGTTGTATGCACTTGTTTTGCAATCCCACCATTCAAAAAGGAAGACAAATTATCATGTTTTAATACTGTCTAAAATTAATTTGCTACATTGCTTATAACCTTTTTCTAGTTCTATAGGGTTCTCTGCATTTTAGGTTCACCTTTGATAAGGCAAACATGAAAGCTCTGTGTCCTGAACAATGTATAACACATCCATGAAGATGAGATTTTGTAAGAAAAACTTGAGAAACTATGAGAAACTGTACATTCTTTTTGGGCTTTATTTTAGTACCTTACTCAGTCAGGAATATAGATTATATAAATAAATTGAAGGGGGGAATGGGGGACATATATCAAAAGCAAAAACAAATAATCCAGCGCTGTGGAAAATGTTTTGTTTCCAAAAATTTGGTTATGAATTTACATGCTGTACTCCTGCAATTGTTTGCTCCATATCTCTCATTTCCATAATCTCTGTGGTACTGGATTGCATTAAAACCAAAATCAAATCAGCTGTACAATGGCCCTAGGCAAATTCAGAGATGTTTATTCATATGCCTTTATGTACCTCTGACTGAAGGTAAACTATACGACTTCGGAAAAAAAGCGGACTCATCTTTTCTGATTTACTGACAAACTGAAAAAATTAACCGCTAAATTAAAAGTTTCTTTGTTTAGTGGTGTGTGATGCATGGTTGCATGTTTTGATGACTAATCAGCAGTACTGGTCCTCACAGAAAAACAAATTACTTGTGGTCATCATTTTTTTTACTTGGTAATGTCATTAAGTGAAAGAACAATGATTAAATTTTAATAACATCTTCCAAAACGAGTGGTGATCAGTAATGAAGTAAATGTAATCGGTTACTGTACTTAAATAGTTTTTTGTGTATCTGTACATTACTGTTCTGTACAAGTATTTCCATTTTGGGTGACTTTTTACATTTACTACATTTCAAAGTAAAATATCTTACTTTTTCCTCCTCTACATTATGCAAAATCTGTTGTTCCTTTTGGCTCATGTGTGTATAAAAACCTAACATGCATCCATCCATCCATCATCGTTGACCGCTAGGCCAGACAGGGTTGCGGTAGCAGTTGGGAGAGCAGAGAATCCCAGATGATCCTGTCCCCCGCAACTTCCTCCAGCTCATTCCCGGGGACCCCAAGCCACTCCCAGGCCAACTTGGAGACATAATCCCTCCAGTGGGTCCTAGGACAACCCCTAGGACAACTGGGGTCTTGTCCCGGTAGGCCATGCCTGGAACACCCCCACCGGGAGGCTTCCAGGCGGCATCCGGATCAGATGCCCGAACCACCTCAGCTGGCTCCTCTCAATGCGGAGGAGTAGCGGCTCTACTCTGAACTCCTCCCGGACCGAGCTCCTCACTCTATCGCATAGCATGTAGCCCGCCACCCGACGAAGAAACCTCATTTCCGCCGCTTGTATTCGCGATCTCATTCTTTCAGTCATTACCCACAGCTCATGACCATAGGTGAGGGTTGGGATGTAGATCGACTGGTAAACAGAGAGCTTCACCTTTTGGCTCAACTCAACCGCATTACTGCTGCCCTCTTCCCGTCACTCGTGAACAAGACCCCAAGATACTTAAACTCCTCCATCCCCTTACCTGGAGTGGGCATGCCATCCTTTTCTGGGCCAAGATCATGGACTCAGACTTGGAGGTGCTGATCCGCATACCAACCGCTTCACACTCAGCTGCAAACCACTCCAGCGAGCGCTGGAGGCATCCATGTGATTCCGCCAAAAGAACAACATCATCTGCAAATAGCAGAGATGCCACCCTCTGGCCTCCACACATAATGCCCTCCTGATCCCGGCTGCGCCCTGACACTCTGTCCATGAATATCACGAACAAGAGTGGAGACAGAGCACAACCCTGGCGGAGTCCAATGCTAACAGTGAAGGAGTCTGACTTAATGCCGAGTATACGACACAGCTCTCACTCCGGGAGTACAGAGATTGGATAGCCCAGAGTAGTAGCCCCGGCACCCCATACTCCCAGAGGACCTCCCACAAGATATCTCGAGGAACACGGTAATAAGTTGGCAAACTCCCATGCCCCCTCAACAATCTGTGAGAGGGTGAAAAGCTGATTCATTGTTCCATGGCCGGGACGGAATCCACATTGTTCCTCCTCAATCTGAAGTTCAACTATCGGTCGGAGTCTCCTTTCCAGCACCTTTGCATAGACTTTTGCTGGGAGGCTGAGCAGTGTGATACCCCGATAATTGGCACACACACTCCGGCCCCCTTTTTAAAAATAGGGACCCCCACCCCAGTCTGCCAGTCCAAGGGTACTGTTCCCAAGGTCCATGCAATATTGCAGAGGCGTGTTAGCCATGACAGCCCCACAATATCCAGAGCCTTAAGCATTTCTGGACGAATCTCATTCACCCCCAGTGCCTTGCCACTGAGGAGCTTACCAACTACCTCAGTGACCTCCACCATGGAAATGGAACTTGACACCCCAGAAGCCTCTGGCCCTGACTCCTGTGAGGGAGGCACATCTCCCGGATTAAGAAGTTCCTCAAAGTGCTCCTTCCACCGACCGACAATATCCTTATTCGAAGTCAGAGTTTCTCCACCCTTGCCGAATACAGCTTGGGCGCAGCCACCCTGACCACTCCTGAGTCGCCTGACAGTTGTCCAGATCCTCTTTGAGGCCGAACAAAAGTTTTTTTCCAAGGCCTCACCAAACTCCTCCCATGCCCTGGATTTTGCTTCTGCCACCATTGCAGCTGCCACCTTTTTAGCCTGTCGGTACATATCAGCTGAATCGGGAGTCTTTTGGGCCAACCAGTCCCTAAAGGCCTCTTTCTTCAGCTTGACGGCCTCTCTCACCACCGATGTCCACCAGGAGGTTCGTGGGTTACCGCCCCGACAGGCACCCACAAGCTTTTGGCCACAGCTACGCCTGGAAGCTTCCACAATGGAGGTTTTGAACAGGGTTCATTCAGACTCCATGTCCCCTACCTCCTCCGGGACATGAGAAAAGCTCTCCCGGAGGTGGGAGTTGAAATCATTCCGAACAGGGGCCTCTGACATTCGTTCCCACCACACCCTCACTATTCGCTTGGGCCTACCAGATCTGACCATCAGTCTTCCCTGCCATCTGATCCAACTCACCACCAGATGGTGATCAGTTGACAGCTCAGCACCTCTCTTCACCCTAGTGTCCAGAACATATGGTCCCAAGTCAGATGAAATGACAACAAAGTCGATCATTGACCTTTGACCCAAGGAGCTCTGGTACCATGTACACTTATGAACATCCTTGTGTTCGAACTTGGTGTTCATTATGGACAATCCATGCCTGGCACAGAAGTCCAATAACAATTCACCATTCGGGTTTAGATCGGGCAGGCCATTCTTCCCAGTCAAGCCTCTCCAGGTCTCCCAGTCATTGCCAATGTGAGCATTGAAGTCCCCCAGTAGGACTATGGAGTCTGTAGGCAGAACCCTTACCAGAACCACTTGCTCCAAGAAGGCTGAATACTCTGACCTGTTGTTTGGTGCATAAGCACAGACAACAGTCAAAGTTTTCCTCTCTGCGATTTTAATTCGCATTGAGGCAACTCTCTCGTCCACCGGGACAAACTCCAACTGCATGGTCACTAGCTGGGGACTTGTGAGTATCCCCACTCCCGCCCGGCGCCTCTCACCCTGTGCAACCCTGTGTTGGAGAGAGACCAACCTCTATCCAGGAGTTTGGTTCCAGAGCAGACTCTGTGGGTGGAGGTGAGCCCAACTATATCTAGTTGGTACCTCTCAACCTCCTGCACAAGTTCCGGCTCCTTCCCCCCCAGTGAGGTTACATTCCATGTACCAAGAGCTAGTTTCTGCTGCAGGGGCCTAGGCCACCTAGGGCCTCCCCGCAATCTCCCACTGCCAATATGGCACTGCACTGCTCCCCCATGCTGGGCCTTGCGGGTGGTGGGCCCACATGGCCTCCCCACGTTGTCTCTTCGGGTTGAGCCCGGCCAGGTTACATGGGCTGCCTGGCCACCAGGCACTCGCCGTGGAACACTACCCCCAGGCCTGGCTCCAGGGGTAGGTCCCAGTGACCCTTTCCCGGGCAGGGTACACGATTTTTTGTACACGATATGCATGGGGAACTTTGGATTGTGTTAGTCTGGGTCTTCACTCCAGACCTGTTCACCCTGGAAGACCCTACCAGGAGCATATCGCTTCCAACGACTTAGCTTTGAAGATCCCTAGACCACACAAAACATAACATGGCAAAACAAAATAAGTGTGAAGTAAGTGCACCAATCAGGGCACAGCGCGCACTTTGTTTTGAGCATGTTGGACCTGTTGGACATACCAACCCATAGCAAGCGTACAGTTTAACGTCAATGCAACAGCGTAATATTTTGGTAGTGCCTTTTCCAACATAAATGATGGAAGCAATCACTGGCTGCAACCTAACTTTTTGTAAATAGACAACAATATTAAAATATGTACACAGATGCAGTTGTGAGTGGCATGTGTCTTTTTTCTGAATTCATACAGACACTTTCATTTTATAGTAAATTTGTTTTTGCTGGTTTATGTTTATGAACAGAGACCTGCAGATGCAATATAGTAAATGAAAACTCATTTGTGAACCTGTGTTTAAATTACGTTTTTATTAAACTTAAACTTGTAACTAAGAACAAATAAATCTTAAACCGAAACTTTGCTTGTTTACAAAAAAGTTATTTCAAAGCCACTCAGTTCTACCTAATGTAAATCGTTTGCCTTCAGTGTTTTTGATCATTTTAATAGACTTCAGTGTTCAGACTAATTAATGACATTCTAATAAAAGACTGGTTTACCAAGAGTGAGACTAGAGTATTTTCACCTAAAATCTTGTTATCTTAAAGTCTTGTTATCTTGTTACCTTAAAATCTTAAAGTCTTGTTACAAAAATGGTAATAGGACATTAGAGTCATAATTAATTGCTTAGTCCTTTTCTTTCAATACTTAAGTACATTTGAAGGCAAATACTTTTGTACTTTTACTCAAGTGAAGGTCTAAAGAGAGGAACTTTTAATTTTACTGAAGTAATATTTTACCTTGGGTATCTCTACTTTAACTTAAGTACAGGATTTGTGTACTTCATCCACCATTGTCCAAAACAATACTTAAGTGTATCAACAAATTGAAATCACTTACAGCTTCACTGTGTTAGTTTTTAAAAACTGAACAATATAGCATTGCTGAGACAGGAGAAAAAAAATATGATGTGCATGCACTGCTGAGAGTCACCCTGTATAGCCTGAGATTATCATTTACATTAAGAGGCATCAAGTCAGATTTTAAGGACGTTTTTGGACCAAGTCATACATCTTTACTGACTGATGTTACACACACAGGCTCAAAAAAGCTCTAGCTTGATGTTTAGATCTCAAAACATTACATACAAACATACTGAAGAAGATATGATGACAATAGCAGACAAGTCACTCAGATCCTTAGAAGACATCTCCTTCACTAAGTTTTGACCGAGTTCTCTTTGAATCCTTTTGAACTTGAAATCATGAAAATAATCTGCTCTGGAAAAGGGCCTGAAGCACAAACAATGTTACAAAGTGTTCTTCTACATACAGTACAATAACATGCATACAATAACATATTTCCACCAGGGGGGTCCCCAATTCCCCAAAACCTGAATAGTGTAGCGTTCATGAAAAGGTTGTGAATCTGTTGCCACCTAAAAAAATCTGGAAAAAATGCTCAGAATGTAAGGTCAGTATGTTATGTGTACTTTAACTGGAACTCACTATACTTGAACATTGAGCATTAAGCTGCTAATGTCTGTTTATCTGTACTGGACACCTTACCATCTCTCAATATGATTTTCACACCAGACCTGGTTTACCTCAACATACTGTACACTTCCACATAAGTATTGGGCGTTTGGCCATTCACTCAATTGCCTTAAGAGGAAATGTAAAAAACAAAGGCTTTTTAAAAAAAGTACTTACAATTGATCTACAGTGTTACCTTATTGAGATATATTTTCAATATTATGCAAGCATATATCATGTACTTAAGAACAGTGATCACCATTTGTCACTCAGAACATAAGATAAACACAGACTGAATATTATTCATTCAGAATTACAGGAAAAGCAGAGCCTTGTGATCAAGATGAAACAGGTGACCGAAGAGAACAAATGCCTATCTATGAAGGTATTATTTGAATACAGTGAATGGTTTATGGCCTGCTCTGTCCCTGTAGGCAAACAATACAGAGTGGGTGGAGAAAGAGGCATGCTCTGTGTTTCTCCTGGGTTTCTCTGGGGCTTCTCCTGGAAGATTCAATACAACGAAACAACAGCATCTGGCTTTGGCTGTATGAGCTTAATGAAGCCCCTGAGAAAGAACCCTCAGCTCAGTGTGTTTACTTGTAAGATGACGTTAGACCATGCCCATTCTGAACACCACAGAAACACTGTACAAGCAGGATACTTAATTTTTTATTTATTTGTAACCACAGATAATCCAAGACCAGTTGGACATTTTTAAGTATTTATACAATTAACAATTAAATAAACTGTAAATGAATATAAAATAAACAGAAAATAAATGACAGCACATTGGAAGAAGAATGCTATGGTAAAATTTTTCTGCTAATGTTGACCATTGTCTGTTTTACCCTGCTGATGGCAAACAGCACATCGTCATTTAAACTCTACGGTTAAACCCAGTAGTGCTGTCTGAGGACTCACGTTTCACTTGAGGACCTAATATGACAATAATAATCTTTTTTAGTGAAACCATGTTTCACTAGGGGCTCAAACAATATGTGTGTTCAAACAATAGACTTACATCTGGTATTTGCCATTGTGTTAGACAAACACATCACAAATTTAAATGAATGCTGACATCACTCAGGCAAGTATTGTTTGTATTTGCTCGACACGTAATTACTGCTGTTTCAAATATTACAGCTGAAATTACATCAATTCAGGGCACATCACAGCGTAAGCTGTGAATGTGTGATGTTAGAAGTAGTACAAACAAAAATATGAGCTCATTAGTTTAAAAAAATCAAACTCTCTAGCTTTATGACACAGAATTAGCAGCAGATCTTCCATGAGTAACAACAAACACTTATGCTGAACCCACATGAGTGCACTAATGGAAGATTAGGCATAGTCACCCATAATGTTGTTTTTCAGCTATGAGAATTTAGAAAGGAATGCTTCTGCCATCTCGTGGCAACTTTGCAGAACAACACAAGCCTCTGAATGAGAAGACCTTTTGTATTACTGGCCTCATGACATCACTGTATTTTGTGTCTAACAAATCACCATTCATGCATGTATTCTGACTGCTTTTGTGCTGCTTTTCCACTGAGATTCTATGTAACATGCATGTCTAATTCTAGTTTGTGGCGGATTGAGGATTTAACGTACAGCACAAGGCCTCACTTCCTCACAATGCACAGTTATTTAGACTTGGATAAATAGGATCAGAGACCAAAATTAGTATGTGTGGTTGGATACAACTGGACCATGCAGCTCAGTGGTTAAGCAGATTAGATAGGATTTACTGTCACGCTTGTCTCGTCAGCAGCAGCCTCAGTCGTAGCAACAGGTTGTCCTGCGCAGACCAGTGTGACCAAAAGCTGAATGGAGAAAGTTATCTGTCCTTGGTAGGAATCTTCAAAAGCTTACAACACCAGGACTTAAGCCATATGTTACAACATTCTTCAATCAAGGTATTTATTCATTGTGTCTGGTTTAGTGATTTGGCCTGAGACAGGTGTGATTGTTGTGGCGGAGTAAAACCTGTGTACATGCTTAAATTAAGTGAGATTAGAAATGCTGTACTTAGAAGGTGGAAATACTACAAAGGAATTTAGTTCTTGTTTTCATTCCACTGAAGTGTGTAATGTGATATGTTGTCACTTGCTGTCAATTATGAATATTTGCGAAATCCTTTTTTTTTCTTAAAAGATAGATTCCTAAATGATTCTTGGTTTGGTTATATGGTTCTATGGGAAACCTTTAGTTGGCCACCACCTTATGTGGAGGTTCTTTAAGCTTTAAGGGTTAGTTTCCTAAGTAGGGATTAATCCTAGTCCTGGACTACACAGCAGTCTTAATGGAGATTCTCCATTGAAAGGAATATACAGTCCAGGACTAGGCTAATCCCTGTCCAAGTAGATTTCTCGCACTTCCATATTTCATTGACAAAACTGGTTCCTTTACTTTTAAGAGTGTTGTTGATTGATCTCTGTTCTGACAATGATTTTGCATCTCACTAGCAATCATGTGGCAATAAAAATGACCCAAAATGGTTGCATATGTCCTATGGTCAGCGATTGTTTGGACTCTGAAGGGCTTGCTATACACTTGGAGGTATTTCTGGGTGAGCCAAACCAGCTTTCTTTGTTTAATTATCAGTTCTAATACCTTAACTTCTATCATCTTGTTTTTCTGTTGTTTTTGTGTTTGTTTAGTCATTGTTGATTCCTTTTGGCATAAATAACTCTAGTGGTGCGCTACATGTCAGACCATGTGGTTTGTGTTATAGGTAAACCCTTACTGTGCCATAAAATCTACACCATGGATACCACATGAATCTACAAGTGAGGCACATATTGCAGGTGATTGTAACAGGTCCCCTTAGTGACAGTGCAAGATTAATTAACCTTGCTTGTGTTTACAACACACAGCAAACATCCACAGTAAAAGATGAGCTAGATGTCAGTAAGAGATGTAGACTACCAATCCAAAGTTTGTACAATTTTGGCTTTTTTCAGTTTTTTTTTAAGGATATTTTGATTTTAAATGATTGTCTTAGATGCCTATGCGTGAAATGATGCCCAAAAACAAAAATGTCATTTTAGTTGGTATCACAATAATGTAATGATCCTAATTATCATGAGCTTTTCACTGAAAATAATTGGTGGAATATCTGTTTCCGTTAATATATTTCAACCAATCAGTTGTGTTGTGACCTGGGAGGGCGGAGTCTAAATTGCCCTATGTGATACAAGGCCAACATTTTTGAGTGGAATAATTTCATATAGACTTTTTCTTGTGACAACAGAACCTAATAAACATGAACTTAATCATAATGTAATAGTTTAGTAATGATTTTTAATAAGTACATATTAGTTAAATGAACATTAATAAAAGGTACTGTTTAAATTTTGAACAATTACACTAGCAAACCATAATTCAATTCAATTGTAGAAATCAAATCATTAGCTATAGTTTCTTAATAATTTATTAGTAATTTGACTGTGTTATGACTATCAAATATAAAACATTGAATGATTATGATTAGATATATTAGAGAAATATTCTTGTAATGCCATTAAAAGGTGTTACAGTAAATTACTTGTTGTGACAGCTTACAGTCACTTCATAATGTATAAATTATGTTTTGCTACTACCTGCCCAGCAGGTGTCAGGATGGCTACACTACAATTTTTTTCTCACTTGAAGTACCACACTGCACTTTCTAAAGCATCCTTTTAAAACACATTACTTGCAGAACCTGAGAAGCAGCACAAGCAGGTGAGGATTCAGCACGAGCGCAGCAGTGCTCTACACAAGAGGTTACTAAAGGCTGAGGGGGAGATTCAGGATCTGAAGGCTCAAATTACCAGTCAAAGAGCATCATGGGAGATGCGGTTCACAGACCTGCAGAGAAGACAGCATGACCTGAGAGATCAGGTTAGTGGACATTTGGTCAGAAGGGAATGAAATGCTGTGTGTAGATGATATTGCCACATAATTCTCACAGAGTATCTGTCCATCAGTGTTGAATGAGCCCTTAAATGGGTAACATTTTATTTTAAGGCATACATTTTGGGGGTTTATTAAGGTCTTGGTCTTTGTTCAGTAAAGTGCAAATTAGATACTCCTAAATGATTTATATATAACAATATTATAACAATGTTATAACAATGCACAATAAACACTATCTTGTTATGCATGCATGCATGTATTCAGCATGAATTACCATCTAAATTCACATTTTATTAGTATATTATGGCAGCATTTGATTCTATATACAGCTTATAAGGCTTTCTTAAGTCACTAATACATAAAAACATGTTCCATATTCTTTAGTGGAGTTTTAATCATCACTGAATGAGCTTTTCCTATTAAAAACAATATTTATGACATTTCTTAGTATGGTATGGCATTGTTTGATGCCCTGTATTTAAAATTAAGGGGTCACCATAACATAAATAAATAAACATAAATAAAGCACAGTTTGGCTTTTCAATACAAATGTTTGTACAAAATTAAATAGAAAACAAAATAACTGACAATCCAAAAAGGGTGGAATGGTTATTATAATGTTATTTATTTGAAGAGGATTAATTAGTTAAAAAGCACTAAATTTTTTTGTAAGTCAGTTTGTATCCTATATTCTAAACAGATAATGACTAAAACCACACTTTAGAACAGGGACCATATCTTGAAGTATATGTGACTAATGGAGTTCTTATCAACTTTTAAATATTAAACTAATCTAAAGAAAAAATAATAAAAAGATAAATAATTTAAAAAAAACTTGATGATTGAACCTGTAGGCATCAAATGCTCCCATTATACACAAATATAATGTGAATTTAGGTGATATTTCATACTTGTATGTCTTATGATATGTCTTACTTGTTGTGCATTATTACAGCTAATAATGCAATAATTAGTGATTTACACATACCAGACTTGTCATTTTGTACACATACTAGTCATAATGTATAAACCTTAATCCATAGTTAATAAACCATTCAGAAGGGTCTAATTTTAAGCCTGAATGAACAAAGAAGCAGATATTAGTAAACCCCAAATATGTGTTCCTCAAAAAAAAGTTTCTTTTAAATGTTCTTTTGCGCCTTGTTAGACATAAACAAAGTATATGGGCCAGTTTCTCACTGCCAGATTAAGCCTAAGATTAGAATAAAAAGGATTTACACTGGTAATTCACCACTGGCACTGCTGCTTAGTCTAAGGCTAGGTTTAGTTCTTAATTACTCTCTGAGCAATTACACACTTACAGTAGACTGGTGCACACCTTGCTTTGAAGATGAGATATTTGTCATGTAAATGTCCTTTTTAGCTGCACTCTGAGATTGTGGTTAGGTCGAGTGCCTTGCACAAAGTCACTGATTCTGAAGAAATGAGTGAAGTCTTCTCAGAGGCTGGCCTAGAGAATGGACAGCATATTGAGGAGAAAGCACACGACTATTCCAGTAAGTCATTTCAACCTCCAAAATGATTTTCTGTGACATGACATCCTTTGGGCAAGTTTTAACACTCACTCATGCCGATAGGCTTAACAGGAAGCATTTGATTCCTGCTGCTTCCTGGTTTCTATCAGGTGGCTTGAACCAAATTCACCAGCTCAGAGGGCCGGATATGAGATTACTGCAAGATGGTGTTTACTCAAACAGTCTGACCTGCAGTCAGGCCACCTTTTCCACTGCTGTCGACTCCAGATCCACCTCTGCCATGTCTGTCAGCACTAGGTAGAACATACTTCTCTCTATATCTTAGTATAGGCCTCTAGCCTACCACTACAAGCAAATCCACAAAACTGTAAGCAAAGGCCAACTGATATAACTCAAAGATTGCCTTATGGTTGTTCACAAACATTCATTATATTCTAAAATACATATTAGAGTGCATTACTCTCATCCTTTTCTTAAATTGTTTTTTTTTTTTTTCTTCAGTGTCGGCTCATGGAGAAGTGGGACTGGCCCCCACCGTGTCTTTGTGCCCCATTCCCCAATGGACTTACAGACTGGCCACAGGGTACGAGTTCTGCTGCCCTCTGGTCGAATCAGCACTGGAACGCTACGCTACCTGGGTCATCTGCAAGGCTCACCGGACATTCACTTGGGTGTGGAGCTGGAGTTGGCTGAGAATGGACAGCAAACAGGCACCTATGAGGGCCAATTCTACTTTGACTGGTAAAACTTCTTGCTGCACATGGAAAACTCTGACAAAAAGAGTCTGAGATAATCAGTGTGGTTTATCTCCAGAAATATGATAAACATATAATAATGGAAAGAATCTTCCACCGGTGTTTATTTTTTCATCCCTTTCTCTCTCCCTCTTCCTCTCTCTCGCTCTCTTTCTGTAGCAAGCCTGGACATGGTGTGTTCGTTGCATTCAGCAAGCTACTAATGGCCTGGGAGTAGACTTACCAATTAAAGCACAGAGGTGTTAGAATACAACCTATGGACATATATACCAACTTGGTATATGTTACATTTTTTTTCTGGTCTTAAAGTACTGGGGTTTGCTGCATTCTGCCCTGTCTTCAAATGTGATTAGTAAGTAAAGGCCTACTGAATAATTGCTGTTTGGTCAATAAACCACATATAACATCAATAAAACATGACATAGCCAATGTGATACAAGACTCACAAAGCTGTTATTGCTCAAATGCATAGGTTTTTTTTTCATCTCTTTTTGTTTCTAGTGAAAGAAATGGAGTTGTATGTTGAGCTTTGCTGAAACACTGCATTAGAAACATTCATTAACATTATTGTGTGAATGCCTTTAGAAACACATTTACTGAGTAAATGTGAAATATATTTTGTTTCATAATTGTACTTAATTGTACATGTCCATTTTTGAAATGTGAGTATTTTATATTAGCTGCCACGATACATTATTTTCTTTAGGTTATGCAGATATGATGCACAGATTTTAAACATAATTCTATCTGTGTAACTGTATATAAAAACTGCAGTGTTCCAACCAACATGCTACTCATAGTTGACAAGATAATGATGAGAGACCCAGAGCCCAATAAAAACCCCTGAGATGGGACTCCATTACAATTCATTTTTTAAAAACAAGTTTGAGACTGGTGTGCACCAGCAGGACTGGTAAAACTACATCTTCTAATGGGAGCTACTAAACAGTTGTAGCTTTGCCTTTTACTAAGAAAGAGGCGTATATTGTTATGTAAGAGACTAATTATGTGTATTGTACAAAGTCATTTATGAAAAAAAATCCTTTTTCTTTTGTATGAATTCGTTTTTCTTGTATGAATTCAATCATACCAGTCAACCTACTCTACCTGCCTTGAAAAAAAAAGAAAAGGAAAAGGGTGCATTCCAGTGACGAACAGTGAGATAAACAAATTGGGAGTAGATCATTTACATCGCAGCTGCTTTGCATTTTCCTGAGCATGCCTTTTTGCTGGGAGTGGACAGCTTAAATTTATAAACTTCCTTCTCAGAAAGCTGTAATCTTTCCCCAGTGAATTTCCCTGTAACTGCTCAGGTGTACTTCCTGTGTAATTTCCACAGAGGGGGAGAGAAAGAAACAAACAGGTACACATGCACAGTGCATACTTTAATGCTTGACTGCAGGAGCTTGCTTCCTGTTTCAGAAGCTTCAGGAACATGTTATGATGCAAAGAATGTTTTTTGTTTTTAAAGAGGTTGAAACTAAGGTCTGTTCACTAGCACTGTGCTATTATCATGCTAATTGTCATGCAGTAGCAGTTTAACTTAGGTTGCAAGGTCGCTTTGCTTATGTAATATACCACCATTTTTACATTCGGTGACATTCATGCAAGTTGTATTCAAGAAAGCATGAAGAAAAACAAAGAACTATAAACACACTGATTCAGTCACAAAAGGTCAACTATTCATGCCATATTGCTATCACTGTGCTTCTTCAGTAAAACTACTAAAAAGCCTCTTAGAGGTAAAATGTGAGAGCAAACATAGTTTGAGATAGCAGTGGCATTTTTACTGTGTAGCAGTGTGCATGAGTCAAGACACAGGCATAAGGCAAAGTGCAGAATTTGCATACAGTATACTTGCACTTAAATCATGTAATTTGCATATTGTGTGCTTGTAAGGTCAACACAAAACTGTGGCAAGGTGTCAAGCTATTGCAAATATCTCACTAAGCCACATTCTACTACATGTATTCATATTTTCTTGAAGTTAAAAATGAATTGCTACTTATTAGGGATGCATTGACACCGATACTGATTTTAGATACCTGGCCGATGCTGTGCTCATTTAGTCATAGTCATACACATAAAAATATCATGTGACATAAATCTACACAAGAATAAGGCAAACTACAGAATTTGCATACTGTATACTTGGTCTAAAATTGTATTATTTGCATATTGTGTGCCTGTAAGCTCAACGCAAAACTGTTGAAAGGGGCCAAGTTGTTGCAAATATCTCACTAAGTCACATTCCACTTCATCTGCTATGAACATTTTCTTGAAGTTGAATATTAATTGCTACTTCTTAGGGATGCATTAATGCCAATACCGGTTTCAGGTGTCCAGTCGATATTGTGCTCATTTAGTCATATTCATAAAAATTCACTGATACCAACATCCAATACCACCTGACACCATGTTTAGACACATGCATAAAGTTAAGTACAGAATTTGCATACACTATACTTGGTGTAAAATTTGCATATTGCATGCTTGCAAAGGACAACACCTCACATCCACATTCTGCTACGTGTGTAAATAACATAAATATTAATTGCTACTTATTAGGGATGAATTGGTACCAATACTAGTTTCAGGTAACGGGCCAATACTGTGCTCATTTAGTCATGCTTATAAAAATTTACTAATACTTACATCCGATACCACCTGACACCATGTGACGTAAAATCTAAACACATGCATACAGAAAAGTACAGAATTTGCATACAGTATACTTGATCTAAAATTTTATAATTTGCATATTGTGTGCTCAACACAAAATTGTTTCAAGGTATTAAGCTCTGGCCTAAATATATGAATATAAATGAATATTAAAAAAACACATGTCTTCTAAGCCTATGGTAATTATTATTAATTGTTCATTTTAAAGGGATGAATCCCTACATTGGCATTGGGCATCGAGCCCATACGGCGCACATTTGTACTCATAAAAAGTCACTGATACCACCTGATACCATGTGACGTAAGCCTAGTTAGCGTACAAGGCCATACTAATGAACAAACAACTCAAGCTGGCAGTGAAGGAGGGTGTTACCAACACAGTGGCTGTGGGCCGCCAAGTTTTCAGTCACTTTAAACATTCTGCCCTGCAAATTCCCACCAGCAACATACTGTGTGATTTTAACCATTTAAACACACACTAGTTCAAGGAGCATTTCAGGCTTTGAAAGGTGCCTTGCATCACATATGCGCTATTTCAGTTCTTTTTTCTAATGACTCATAATGTAGTCATCATAATCAGTAATGCTACTACAGTTTAAACAAAACAATCTTACATAATGCAGCTTTTAACAATTATATGCAGTAATGAAATTTGAAATAGGAAAATTGGAAAATTTCAATTCTTCAATTTCAGTTAGCACTAATATGAACTGACTTTTCATATCTTTTTAATGATGGAGCACTTCTAAGTAGCATGAATTCAGTATAAACAGCAATCCTGATTGCATGTTTAAACTCTTTTTAAGTGTTCAAAAATTTTAGAATGGAAATGTGTCTGTACATACATTTTATTCATAAAGCTGTGCATATGCATGTTTGATAAATACCAATTTTCTAGTGCTTCCAATTTTCATGTACAAATCCAAACAAATTCAATGCTTTGACAAATGAGGCCCCTGGTTCCGATCACCACTATTATAAAGTCATTAAGTCTTTCTACAAGACAGCATTTCACATAAACTGATTTGAACCATTTTTTTTTTACATTTCAACAAAAAATTAAACAAAATTTTTGAAAAATCTGTGGAAGTTCCCTTTAACCAGCTGTAAACCAATGCTCTAATCTCAAATACATGTGTCAGTTTATGCATGAAGCACCAGCATTAAACACTGCATTTCTCAATCTTTTATTAATGTAGAGAGCAAACTGTAAAAGAAATTATCTCCATTGCAATTCTATGACAGTCAGCTGCAAAACTGAGAACTCTTCTCCATTGTTCACATTCATCCAAATCATAATAGCTCACCATTGGCTGAAAAAACACACAGCACAGATGATTTTCAAGTAAATGTTTTTTTTTTCAAATGAGGAAAAAAAACAAACAAACAAGGGTACACAAGGACATATTCACATAATGAGTGAAGATGCAGTAAAGTGCTTCATTACTGATCCACCAGTGTATTCAAAATATTCACTTTAAGCTTTGCATAAGCAATATGTTTCGGCACTAAGTCGACACTTATTTATGTGGCACTAAGTCAATTCATATTTAGTGTCCAGTCAAGAATTAATCTCTATAAATCTCCATACAATGTCCTGCAACCTTGTAAACATGTTAACAGCATCATGTCAATATTAAAATAATGAACAACATTAGTGTTTATTTACTGAATTAAAACATTGGTGTTTGATGCTTGTTCCTAATGACATTTTCATATAACAAGAAGCAGTGTCATGTGTTAAAACTGCAACTGCTCTACAAACACAATGGTTGCATAAAGTTATTACTGTAGTTATTATTTTCAAAGTCATTTAAACAACAGACAGATACACTCAGCAATAACAGACCTCTGAGGACAATGGTACCATAGCATACAGAATATTAGAAATATTCAAAAGATGCAATGTGCATCAACAAGCATGGATGATATAGAAAGTACGGAAATATACAACTTGACTTACTTGTCATACATAGTAGTCACATTTACCATGTGATGTGATGAGCACAATTAACAACAAAGTCTGGTCCAGGAGAAAAAAAAAAAAAAAAATGCAACGAGAACTACTACAGCATTAAAAGAATATTTGCTAGAATGACGATCCATATATTTAGGCCAGAACTCATGTTCATCTCAGAAAAATTTATATTCACTATGGTCCATGGAATTGTTTAATTTCTGGCATGAACAATTACAACAAGTCTCCTTTGGACTTGAGCTTGACAATTTTCGCTGCGAGTTGCTGGGCATCTTTCAGCTTTGGAAACATTCCCATGACTTTGTCCACATGATATGGGTTGAAAATGGCATACAGTCTCTTCCTGACTTCCTCTCGCTCAGCCTTGAAGGAGACAGTCTGAGGGCTGACTGCAGTCTGGTTACTTCCGTACATCTCAGCAGGTCCATGGAGGCCAGCAGTGTGGAGAGGGTTTGGTAAGCTCATAGTGGGTCTGGTAACCTGATCAGACCATCTCTTCTGCAATGGGTGGCTGGGCTGGAGCCTGTCTGGCTGGATATAGGTGGGCAGGCTGTAGTGGTGGACAGGGCTGGGCCTTGGGTAAGGTGATGTGACATAGCCAAAGAAGTTAGCTGGATCCTGGGCAAGAGGGCAAAATTGGTGGTGCCCTCCTTGTCCAGCTGAACTACATGGACGAGAAGAGTCCTGCTGGTCATAAGAAGGTCCAGGGTGTCTGGAACTGACTCTGAGCGAGTCTTCCAGGCCTCGTGATACCTCTGATAACTGACTTTCATAGGAGCCAAGACCAGAGTCTGAGCTAAACCCAGAAAGAGAAGGGTTAGGAAGGAATGGACACTGCAAATTATGCCAGTTCAGGGGGGTGTGGCTAACTGGGTTAGAGGCATGGTTCTTGCAAGAGTTTAGGTCATCATAGTAAGGCAGCATGCCATCACTGAACTGGCTCTGGAGAAGAGAGCCCTTGGGGTCCAGGGTCAGCTTATTTTCCAGCTCCTGCTCCAGAGAAGGAAAGCAAGAGCCAGGTTCACAATGGTAAGACCCTCTGAGAGAAGCCTCTACTCCTTGCCCATTCTCTGGACAAGAATGGACAGAACTGGATAGTCGAGCATTGTCCCTCAGCTCATCTGCTAGAGAACGCTGGGACTGGTTGGTGCGTTCAGGGTGGTAGAACTTACATTTGATTCCATATGTGCATTTTTTTCCTGCAAAGAAAAGCATGTAGAATTGAATGATCATAAATTCTCTCATTACCACCACCATTACTACTTCTACTACTACCGCTGCAAACACTATTATTTCTAACACTCCTATTAATTCCACCACCACCACCAATAAATAATAATAATAATAATAATAATAATAATAAGTTATTTATAAGCACATTTCAAGACACTCAAGGCACCCATACAATAAGACACTAATAACTAAAATACAAAACATATTAGAGGATCATCAAATAACATAGGAAAATAATTATTAGTAATTCTAACTAGGCTGATGCCTGGCTATAAAATACCCAAGAATGAGTACTTTTAAGCCAGCAGTAAATTTCAAATTATGAAAAAATTGAATGGAACTGAATTATCACCTAACATCCTATGCATACTTGAAAAAAACTCAGTGTGTGTCTCACAAGGCTATAAGCTTATTTTGTTGCAATTGGGTGGAGGACTCAATCAGGGGGAGGTCAAAACAAACAGTGATTAGGATGTTGCAGCAGGAGGTCTCAGAACAAATTATGTAGTAATGTGGGCTGAGCAAGTAGTGCACACCACACTGTACAAACTCTCAAGTCACTGTCAATTTGGCCAAAAAGATGTAATTTTATGTCAACATAGCATTTTCATTTGAAGTGTACTACCAGCTTTACTGTCTGTGACTTTAAAACAAAAGGAATTGGAGAAACAAGCGTACCATAAGGGCAGAGCTGGCGTTTGGGATCTGGTAATGGAGGTTTCTTTCTGAGGAAATCATCTAAGTTTGGGCCATGACGACCAAGCGGGTCATCTGGTGGCATGAACCTGTGAGAAGAAGAATAATAACATTCAGACATTTCATGATCATCATCATATGGAACAAACACTGGTGATGACACAGAATGGTTGGACATGAATACACCAAACCACAGAAAAAATACTAAATTCAATGGCCAACAATACTAAATCAGAACAAAAGCAGTTTCAAGAAGCTGTAACACATACTTGTCATTGACAAAAGAGTACATGAGCAGCCGCTCCTCAATGCAGCGCTTCCATTCAGGCCGTTCACTCTGAAGATCGCGGTACGTGTCATTGGACACAATGATTCCATCCACTTCATGAGCAAGTTTAACAATGAAGCGATCATCATAGCAGACCACACGCTTGCCTCCTACTCGCCGTGAAGGAGTGAACACAACTATCTTCTTCCTCTCCAGCTCTCCTAGAATATGCTGATCTGGAATTAAACATATACATATGATCAGCTGTCAGCTATACTGAATAATTATAATTCAGTGCCTTATTCTGTATTCACAATATTTATAAGGGGAATAATATCACTGTTGTTTTGTTGTGTTTGCTTCCTGTTGGCATGTTTGCTGCAAGAATTTGAATAATGATAGCATCTAAAGAAAAATGATGGTAGAAGGCAACTAAAAATTATTTCATACACGCAAAGTAAGACAGAAGTATGCAGAGCTTTATACAATAGCCAGGACCATAGGACAAAATAAAACACTGCAATTTAACAAAAAGTTGTGACAAGAACATTTGACATACTGTAATATGAACTATGAAAAAACTTCTTTGGATCACTTCATTTGCCCAGTTCTGGCACCCGTTTCATGGCTAGCTTGCAGGCAGCATTTGTAGCTTTCATTGTTTATTAATGTGAAGCCCCAATAAAGTTGTCTAAATTACATACACAATGACACTTGGCAAATGTTGTGTGGCTTAGTCGATGCTGCACAGATGGCACTATGCAGACAACCCTACAGACTATTCAACTGAACTTTAATTAGTACAGTGCACATATCAGAGAATAGGAATGAACTTGACCGTTTCCTGGCTGTTTGGTGTTAACATTAAAACTACTTTCACATATCAGATTAGCTGTCTGAAAGTAAGCTGTAAGTAAACTGTAATGCACAAACCAGATTTAGTTTTCATCGTCTTCAGTTTTTCTAAAACTGTCAATTTTCGAAAATTGTGTCTATTTAGGAAATCAATCATTGTGTGATCAGTCAACTGTCTTTCTTGGGAAAGAAAGCCAATGCACAAGTCTTTTTTTACCAAGTCACTGTCCTCTTGACAACTATATCACTGAATCAAAACCAAAACGACTATTCATTTGATTATATTAGTATAAGGTATGTAGGTAAAAAAAAAAAAAAGAACATCTGATTTGACTGCCTGTTTAAACGCAGTCCAACTTCCCCTAATGAAACACTTAATCAAATACACTATATACAAAGCATTCTGAGGGTTCCAACTTGTCAATTACATGCACACAACTTTGACAGTTTTATCTACCAGGGGCCAGTTTAACCAACATGCCTGTCTAAACAGTTCCTTTTTTCCTCAACCATGACAAAAGAATACAAAACAATAAATGTTGCTATTCTATTTACTCCAGACAGGATGTGTCATCTACACAATAAAACATGGACCATTTAAAATGAAGACAAACAGTAAACATCTCTGAGGTACCATAGTACATTCTGCACAACAAGGAAGTAGCCTCAACTAATTCTTGCCTGGAAGCCGACTAAAGATTCACAATGAAACCGGTTGAGAGTGACACAGAAAAAAAAGGCTCTTGAACTTCCTGGTGGGGAATTCCCAGAGTGGCCTCAAAGAAGGCTTATTCTTCCTGATAAATCAGAGTAATTCTGGAAAGGAAATAAATGTGTTGTACACAGAACCAAAAAAGGCACCTGAACCAAAGACACACAGATGACATCTGGGCCAAAGGTTTATATAAATCAAAAACAGAGTATCCAATATGTGCTAAAAGGCTGACATGTGCTTTGAGCATTTAACGTTACAGACAAACCACAGTGCTGTCAGAATAACAACACTGAGCAGATAACTGCAGAAATGGTTGGTCTCATGAAGCATTCATGCCCAAAGCCACCCAAAAACAGTGCTATGTGTTTCATATATGCCCTTTAAAAACACAGTGAAACTAAGACATATGATGCCCTGAATAAGCCAGTCACAGTCATAAGATTTTAGCTGGTGATTAATTATCATACAAAAAGTTGTGATTAACAGATTCGGTTGTATTCAAGCACACGGCTAAAATGGCCAAACCAGTTGGTAAGCTATCTTATCTGCTGCTTGTTGATCCTTAGTACCTTCCAACTGAGGACATAAAACAGCTCATGTTCAAATAAAC
Organism: Pygocentrus nattereri; assembly: GCF_015220715.1. NCBI lineage: Eukaryota > Metazoa > Chordata > Actinopteri > Characiformes > Serrasalmidae > Pygocentrus > Pygocentrus nattereri. Next base: position 22,449,730 of record NC_051213.1, read on the forward strand.
AAACATTACTTATGACTGCCCTCTAAACGTGTTAGAAAAAGTTAAAAATGTTTTCTGCTTTCTTTTATTTACATTATCTTGCCTCAACCCAATGGATGAATCAGACTGACTTTAAGTACTAATGTGGTAAACTTTTTGCTTGCAGTAAATACAGTGAATGAATAAGTATGGATGAATCAAAACTATGTTAGGCACATTTTGTATATCAGCACAAATCACTGGAAGACATTCACATGCACTGTTCTACTATAGCTGTTGTTACTTTCTTATCAAACCTTCTTATCCAAAACAATTTTGGAAAAAAAAGTCTGTGTTTTTCCATCGTGGTGTGTAAGGCTTTCATATTCAGATACATGGTTCTAAGATGAGTCACATTTCTGAGCAGGACAGGGGTGTGTCTTTACCTGAAATAGGGACATCAGGTCTGGGCTGCTCTTTTCGCCACAAGGGCACAAACACAGTGATGTTCCTATGTCCTCTCTCAAGGAAGAAGTTGACTGCCAGCTGGATTCCACGGCATGAAAAAGTTTCCTTGTTCCCATGACTTAATGACAGAGAGAACAGACAGAGAGAGGTGGATGAGTGTTTGAGGGGGAAATGCATTCAAGGGAAATATTTGCATGAAGCTAATTTCACTGTTTCAGTGTGCTGCCAAACACGTGTCCATTCAGTTGTCTGGCAGCACTTTTCTGGAAAGCAAGCTAGAACACGACACGATTTGCATAGCTCCTAAACGCCACACAACATGGAATGTAGAGAATGCAATAAGTGTTCTTTAACAGTGTCCTTAGGAAATGATTTTATCTATCATTAAATCTTAAATTTCACCGAAAAAATGTTCTTTAACAGTGTTAAAGAATTTTCTAGTAGTAACTATGAAACATATATACACACACACACACACACACGTGTGTACACAAGATCACCAAAGATCAATAACGCATTACTCATGATGTAAAATATGAAGGAACACAACTTTAATGATTTAATGGTTTATATAACACACTGGTGCATTGGTATAATGCACTGTCTGAGTGCATCAGAATCAGACATTAGCTACAAAGTAAAAATGATGAACTACTTATTCTTCCACTTGTCAAAAGAATACATTGTTCACATGTATTTGTATGTATAAGCGCCACTGTTTCTTGGTTTGTCATGTGTATAATCACACATCACAAGAATCAGAGATGGTTGCAGAAAAACAGATTATGTCCAGATAATTTACATATTACAGATAAGATTTCAAAGTAGACATGCATAAATGAGAAGCGATCCCCTAATGAAAATGAGTTTCACAGTAATTATGTTTGAAAGTTGTGCAACACTGTCATATTCCTACTGGGTTCAGACAGTGTCATTCTACAGAGGGCAGTAAAACGATAAATGAGGAATAGTGAAAGAATTCACATTGGTCTATAGGATTACAAAACACATGATAAAAACATATGAATGTGGATGATCCACAGTGAGCACTACATTTTTTGTATTTTTATTTGTCTATTTTGAAGGCCAGTAGAGTTAAATTCATAATCGCTGCCTATTACAAAAAAAGTGAGGCAATGTTGTAGAGGTATTTGAATTCTCAATGATAAATATTTTATGGATACTACAGTCATTCTTCTGCCAGTTCACTAGTAAATGCTATGTAGTGAATAGTGAATGAGTGAATGAGAATACAGCATAGGGTACAATTTTCTGACCTGAATGATTTATTTATGATTCTTTAGGAAATGATTTTATCCATCATTAAATCTTAAGTTTCACAGAAAAAAATGTAATTATTTTCAAACATATATTGTAAGTATATATAAGTATATATGTGTATATGTGTGTGTGTGTGATTATAAGTGTGACTGGAGAGTGTTTTTATAGTAGTGGATTATAGTAGTGAACTATATTTATTTTTACATTTGAAAGTAGTCTTACAATTTTACCTTGGACAAAAGATGAGTGCTTACTTTGTTGACTATTACTAGAATCTATTATAATTGATTGAGGTCATACCTGCAAAGTCAGTGCTGACTTTCAAATACTTGATGGTTAAATGCATTAGTCAGCTCACCTCATGGCCACATTGCTTCCATCGATGACAATGGGTTTCAGGTCATTGTCCGGTTCAGCCATGTCCTCCTGTGCTGAGTGCCAAGGTTCCTGATGACTCTCCTTCTTCCTGGAAGAACCTCCTCCCAACTGGGTCATGCTAGAGCACCCCTCATCACTGTCCTGACTGACTGTAGGTGAGGTCCTGGCTCCAACACGGACCAGCTCTCCCAACACAGCGTTTGTGTCTGTTCCCAAGCCCAGCTTCTGCAGAGCTGCTTGCACCTCCTGCAGAGAGTAGCCCAGCTTACGGAAGAACTCCAGTTTCATCTGGTACTCTATGGTGGGATGATGCATTGTGTAGTGCCACATGGAGTGAGCTGAAGTGGCACATCAAAACAGTTCCAACTTCAACTCCATATTCTAACAGTTTTCATTAGCTTGTGTTTCTGTCAGGAAAAGGCAGGAGCATATAAGGTAATCAAAGTTAGTAATAATAATAATAATAATAAAATGAGAGAAAATAACATATAATGGGACAATGATGCTTTTAGTAGGTCTTTTAAAAGCAAAGCAACTGCCTGACATTCTGAAACATTGATTGATCAATGACTCCTCCACAGTAATCTTTATCTGTCCTGGGACAGGATCCCAGCTCTGGTCATGGAGTACACCCTGCTCAGCACATTTTAATGTTTTCCCTGCTCTAACAACTCGGAAAGCTTTTGTTAGTTAGCTGATTAGATGCGTCAGGTGTGTTGGGAGCAGGGAAAGCACAGAAACGGCCAGGACAATGGGTACTCCAGGACTCTGTATTGTATCTTATTGTTATTGAATTGCATTGAATGGCACAGAGTTCTGCGTTCAACTCTGTTTCTTTTTCTCTTGGTGTCTGCAGTGACATTTGTTCCTAGCAGTATCTGAGCTCAGGACTGTCTTTTTCTCTAAGCTATTGGTAACTAGCAAAGATACTTTCTCTAGATTGACAAAGCACTTCTTGTAAGTTGCTCTGGATAAGAGCGTCTGCTAAATGCTGTAAATGTAAATGTAAATGACTAGAGCTGAGACCTGTCTATCCAAACAGGATAGCATGTAGGGGATTTGTGTATGTCCCCTGCAAAAAAACGCAGATAAAAGTACTATATGGCAGCATAATTCAACTGCCACTGGTGAAGATAATTCCAAAGCAACAACCCAAAAATGATCAACACGTATTGTACAGGTTTCTGGTAACCACTTTCCAGAATTCACAGGCCTGCTACCGTAGACGGCAATCACAAACAATGTGGGTGTATGGATCATCTCAACCTACAGCACGAAGAGCAGAGCTAGCTAAAGTGTGTTAACCTAGCATAAGGATCGGAAAAAAAGTTGAACTACGACGAAGGAACGTGTACAAAGGGAAAAGGTTTCGCTGTGAGGTGTGAGGTAAAGTGAATCAGCGCCTAAAGCGAGGAGAAGCCGAAGCGGTATTTGAAGTAAACCCTACCGTGTGGTCGAGTTGAGGAATCCACCATTTTCCGTGAGCTTCTTGAAGGTTAGTGTTATAAACTGTGTACTGCTAAAGTTCAACAGTGTCTTCAAGAGAAATCCAAAGGCAGGACTCACGACTCTCTCACCTCTGGCAGCTTTGCTTATTCACTCTCATCCGCTTCCTGGTTAAGGCATGTTTAACGCAAGAGGCTGGGATTTACCTGTGTTACCTGACACCTCTAGGTGGAAGAAAAGGCTAAATATAGCAAAAGCAGAGAGTTTCCTTGTCATTCAAGTCAGGGTGATCACACAGCCGTATGGTAACGATTAACAATAACCAGTAAATCTTCTGAGCCCCTAAAGAGCTCATGTTTAGGCTGCACGAGAAAGAGCCGTATTGTAACTGTATCCATGTTAATAATGAACCCGCATTACAGTAATGAACAGTAAATCATGAAACGCTCTGAATTCAAACTCAGCATTGGTAAGAAAAGCAGGTTTGTTCTGACATATCACTCCACAAGGTGTCACTCTGTATCTAGATGTCTAAAACACACTTTTCCTTTCCAGAAAAAATGTTGACCCTGAAAGTAGAGTAAACCTCATTGGCTTGAAGCAAAAATTTATTCCTGTTTACATGAACTAATGCTAGCTTTTAACCAACGTTAGCTTGAGATGTTTGCTTAACACAAAAGGCTGAGATGCCAAAAGTCTTTGCCAAATAAATGTTCAGGCTGCTTTTCAGCCATGTTCATATACAGACATTTTATTAGGGCTAAAATGCCTAATAAAAAGAGGAAATAAAAATAAATGTATAAATATTTCTTCACAAACAAAACTTATCATTTTTCAGTTTTTCACATAATTTGAAAATACCTGTTGTTGTTTACGTTGTGTGTGAAGTTTATGATGAATGTACCCAAAAAATGACCCAAAAAGACATGACTTACATTAAAAGTAGAGTATGTTTTTTTTTCTTATCCTGTAAAGTTACCATTTTGGAGATACAAGGTTTTTGTCTGACAACAGTGTAATGTATGCCAGCATATATTTGCACCTATACATAAATATGCACATATATGTAAACTAAATATGTGTAATGGTTTCACATTGTAATGTATACATATATCGTGTATCAGGAATGTATATAAGTATATTTCAGAACTATACTGACATATTTAAAAAATATATACATTTGCAAATATATTTCCTTTGCATGTGAGATGTTCTAGTATACTTAAAAGCAATCTATTACCATTTATTTATTTATTGACATTGCATTTTCTGGTCAGTTTTGATGGTAAAAATATTACCAAAAATAATTTAGTTTTTAAAAAGTAAAATAAAATAAATTACAGGAATACATAGATGGTAGATTTATGTCAGAGAGGCTATTGTTAGATTTTTATTAGCCTTTTTTTAAGCTGTAACTCACTGTTATATTGAAAGTAAGAGGCAACTGGCGATTTAGATCAGTGCGTCATGTGTAATTATACAACAGCATGTTGGTATAGTGTAGCAGCAGCATTCAAATACAGCATGAGTGCAGTTACCTGGCTCACATCATTAACTTGATAAAATTGCAACACAAAATAGACTTAATACATTGGATAACTGCTCATTGGGTGTTGGGAAACCTGCTCCAGTATTGGCTGATTCTGATCATACAGTAGATGACTATGGTGGCCAATTTGTAAAAAAAAAAGTTTTTGCAGATGAAACTGATCAGTTTGCCCATTTTAAGCCACTAAGTTTCTGTTGGCGTCACCTTGTGCTCAGTAATTGGCCTGGTTGTGCGGCTGTTCTGCAGAGGTGAACAGGCTGCATGTGAGGTTGCTAATGTGCCCTGCTCTCTGGGTCCCAGGTTAATGGCGTGTACTGAGTGAAGTTCCGGATGTTGGAGAAACTAATCAGTGCAGGTTGCCAGTCCACTGCCCCCTCTGAGGTCTAGTGTCGTTGGTCCCAGGTGTCTCTTGGACTGATATTGCTGCAGGGCAATGAGCTAAAGCAAACAGAGATGAGTTCCCTCGCTGACCCCCCCACCAGTTCTGCCATGTTCAGCTACCATGGTAACCCTACTCCAGGCCCTGAGAGATTCTTGAAAGCTGAGTGGGACATGTAGAAACAGTCACCTTCTAAGTATAATATTTCTGTGACCTGTCCCACATACACTATATGTCCAAAAGTTTGTAGACTCCTGCTCATCCATTTTTTCCCCGAAGTCAAGGGTGTTACTAGGGAGGCTGTCCTCCTCTGCAGCAGTAGCAGCCTCTTCTCTTATCAGAAGACTTTAGATGTTGGAACATTGCTGTGAGGATTTGATTGCATCTAACCGCAAGAGCATTACTGATGTTGGATGATTAGATCTGGATCACAAACACCACTCCATCTCATTCTAAAGGAGAGTGCTACATCACTTAAGAGAACACAGTTCCCCTACTTCATGGTTGGACCTAAAAGTAGCTGAATTTATTAGTCAGAAAGAATAATTTTTGACATATAGTGTAACAACTTTTGCTTTTCACTCATCTGCAGTAAAATTTCTTTTGTCAAAGTTACTGTTGGTTTTACAAAGTTCACAAAGTAAAAAAAAACATATCTAATTGTCTTTACTTCTGTCTAGCAGTCTGGATTGGGAACATGTTTAGCAAGATGATCAATGTAAGCAATGTAAAATCTAAATGGAGATGGCCTCAACTATAGAAGTTGTCAGATGTTACATTGTTAAAATGTCATTCTTGGGTGTTCTTGTACACAGAAGAGTGCATTTACGCTTCCCCATGTCCATGTGTACTTTTCCAAAAGTAAAAAATGAGAGCCTTTTAACTCAAACTGTTTGTCTTTGTGCTGCCACTGTCAAAGTGATTCATTGTTTCCAATTTAGCCACAGTTTGAATTCAAAAGAGATCAGTTAGGACAGCTCTGTTCATTATGCTACAGTATGATTCAAACCAACGCTGACAGAACTTTCAAATGAACGCATCCCTTGCATTAATCTTCATCCTTTTTTACTTATTTTGTCACGCTATAGACCTCTCATTCTGTTTGTAAGACTGTATATGTTATTTTTTCTGTACTGTGGCGAAATGTAGGAAATCCACACCCTTCAGCTGAAAGTATTTGGTCTTATGTAATGAATGAGAAAGCAGATACATCATAACCCAGTTGAAAATATGTTCATGCTCTGATGATTTAAATCATGTTTCACTTTGCTTTTTTTCTTTTTCTTTTCTTTTTTTTTGGTGGGGGTACCAGGATAAACTGAGTTAATACAGCACATGTTTTGGGTAGTGTCAGTGTGGAAACAGTAAACGTTTCGTGGCTTTGCAATTAAAGGACATGATAATAATGGATTCAGACAATGATGACAGCACCTGTTGATGACTGCTAATACAGTAGCATTGAATTTGGTCAGGTTGTCTATTAAAATTCAAACAGTTCTCTGCACTGTTTGTCTCTGATAACGAGTGTTTAGCAGGAACCAATTTTAGAGTTGGGATGGATTTTTTTTAGGAGCTACTGTGCTTGTGGAATGAAAGTAAATGAATGTGACATTTAAAGTGTGACCGAGCAGTTTAGACAGGTTCTTTGAAAACCTGAAACAGCTTCCCATCAAGCTTTTGAGATATTGGTTATGTTTGTGCTATTTTTAGGTTCTTTATTTATTTCATTATTATTTTATACCATAATGGAGCAGGGGTCTGTCAAAATGATGTTAACTATGTAAGTTTATTCACAGTTCAGCCAATTTACATGAACAGTGGTTCTGCAGTGTAAAAGGACTGGTGTCATTACTAAGGTAGATGTTTTTGATAATTAGCTAAAGTTATTTTTATGTTAATGCCAATAGACTACCACTCAAAATGTATGTTAAAAGGTGTTTGTTGGACACAAGGTGCTTGCTAGAGGCATTTGAAACTAAGAGCATCTTCCCAAATAGTTTTCATTGATATCTACACAAAAGATCAAAAGCCTGTAAGGGGGAAGGGATTCCAAACTCAGAGTCAAAGGACTGTCACATTAGCCAAACAACAGCACAAAAAACACTGCTTCTACCTGCTGGAGAGAACGGCCTTGACCTATCAAGTGGTAATTATCAAGTCCCGTCAATGTTTATTTATACAATGCTTTACAATAGGTGTTGTCATAAAGCAACTTTACAGAAGATCTAGGTTCAAGTCCCAGTGAGCAAACCAATGGCAACAGTGGCAAGGAAAAACTCCATAAGAGCCACAGGAAGAAACTTTAAGAGGAACCAAGATTTAAAAGGGGAACCCATCCTTTTTTGGCTGACACCAGAAAGCAAAACAACAACAAAACAAGAGCAATATGAACACATAATAAGATTTTATAATTAGTATACAATATTAAATATAGAGAAAAAAGGAAAAGACAAACCAGCCTGCCATTGGACACAATTTAGATTTACCAGTGATAACTGTTGACTACTGTTAGAGGCTTATCAAAGTAACAATGAGAAATAGATCTATAAAAATCAGTTACTGTACTAATGAAAACCAGTGACCACTATTAGGTGTGTGTCACAATGAAAATGAGAGTTAAATCCATGAACATCAATGACTACTATGAGAATCCCATCACTGTGATATTAATATGTATATGAGAAGGGCTCAGTACATTGTGAGGCAGGTGAAACAATGTCTATGATTAAATATTTTGCATCTGTGCAGGCTTCAGTATCAGGAGACTGAGTGTGGCAGGTGAGGCTTTGTATAAAGCATTGGACAGCAGGAAGTTCCATGGTGGTCAGATTGGTCTAGAATGTGAGCAGGCAGGTACACCCAAACAAATCAGATTAAGCACTGGCATCAGAATGCACAGGATGGACATTTGTTCATCTCTGTAAAGAAACACGTAGGCAGTTCATTATGTTTGGGGAGCAGTAAGTCAGGGCAGGGCTAGCTATTACAGCCTAACTAAAATGGAGAACTGGAAGGTAACACAGACATGCTAATTTTTAGCCTAGACTTAAAAACTGTGAGTCCTGAACACCGACTGGAAGGTTATTCCAAAGTAAGTTTTGTAGGAAGAAGCTCTACCCCCTGATGTAACATTTTTGAAACAATTTTAGGTTTCAGTTGTGAGCCAGCAACATGTGACCTAAGTAGGCATGATGAGAAGTTCAGGTACTGAATGGTGAGGCCATTTAGAGCTTTCTATGTCAGTTGTACTAAAACTGGGCTTATGTGGTCAAACTTTCTAGTTCTTGTGAGGACTCTGGCTGCAGCATTCTGGACTAGCAGAAGCTTATCCAAGCCTTATCTAATATTATTTCACATCCTGACTGGCAGACCACAGTATGTACGCCTGCAGCACTGTGTGTCAGACAGACTGGTCAGCAACATTTGGAGTTCCACAAGGAAATGTCTTCTCTCCTTTCCTCTTCACCCTCTACACCACGGACTTCAGCTGCTGCACAGAGACTTGCCACCTTCAGAAGTTTTCTGATGACTCTGCAAAAGTTGGATGTATCAGCAAGGTAGATGAGGAAGAGTACAGGCGACGGTGAAGAACTTCGTCGCATGGTGCGAGCGGAACCACCTGCAGCTCAATGTGCCAAAGACAAAGGAACTGATGGTGGACCTGAGAAGGGACAAGGCCCTGGTGACCCCTGTGTCCATCAGGGTGGTTAATGTGGACACTGTGGAGGATTACAAATATCTGGGTGCGTATATTGAAAATAAACTGGACTGGGCTAAGAACACTGACGCCCTCTACAGGAAGGGCCAAAGTCTTCTCTATTTTCTGAGGTGCCTGAGGTCCTTCAACATCTGCTGAACTATGCTCAGGATTTTCGATGAGTCTGTGGTAGTGAGTGCTATCCTCTTTGCTGTTGCATGCTAGGGAAGCAGGCTGAGGGTGGCAGATGCCAACAGACTCAACAAACTGATCCGCAAGGCCGGTGATGTTGTGGGTGTGGAGCTGGACTCGCTGACGGCAGCATTGGAGAGGAGGACGCTGTCTAAGCTGCAGGCCATTATGGACAATGGCTCCTACCCACTCTACGTCACGGTGATGAGACGCAAGAGCACATTCAGTGCAAGACTCATTCTACCGAAATGCACAGGAAGACATTCTTACCTGTGGCCTTCAAACTCTATAACTCCTCCCTCAGTGTGTGATTCACATAGTGTGGTTCCTCTCTAAGTTATTGCACACGTAATTATTATAATTACACATATGAACAGTACAGGTAGGTATTGAGTATTGCGCAATAATTTGAACTGCTTTATACTAGATGTTTAATATTTATTATCACAGTCACCGCCACTTTACTATATTCATAAGAACTGAAATATGTACATATTGCAAAATTCTCTTTCTCTTTTGTTCTAAATTATTAAAGTGTTTATTCTTTTACATAAATGGTTGCAACAGTAACAACTGCAATTTCCCTCTGGGAACAATAAAGGATTCTGATTCTGATTCTGATCCAATTGGGACAGTGCATTTTGTAATTTGTCAATATTTTAAAGATGAATTAAAGCAATTCCAGTAATATCATTCTAGTTTAATATTTAGCATTAAACAAGAGAGTTTGTTTCTAGCAGCTTTTGGACCAAGAAGAACCTCTGTTTTGCCCAAGTTGAGAAGGAGGATGTTTGATTTGAGATCTTTTATGTTTTATCTTATGAACTTTATCTTTAACTTATGCTATGTTTACTGATAACAGCACCCCGTGGTAGCATATAGAGAACCTACTTCTGTTCAAACACATGATCCACTGTATCACAAACTGATAGCAATCAGTCATGTAAGATCTGAACCAGGAAAGAGCTTTTCTTGTTACTTCTACAAAGGTTTTTTGACACAGTAGCGTATTGTATCAAATGCTGCACCAAGATCAAGTAGAACCAGCAAAAATATCATAGGAAAAAAATAACTTTGGTAAAATAATAAGAGATGTGTGCAAATTTCACTACTGCTGTCTTTGTACTATGATGACACTTAAATCCAGACGTTTTCCAAGTATGTGATTCCTATGCAAGTTGTAACAGTGTCACCAATATGTTTGCTGCCTCATCGTGGTTTGTCAGTGAACTGACTGTCCTACACAGTTGGCTATCCCTGTTTACACCTGGTCAATTCCTGCATCTTGAGTATCATGATTATATCTGGATCAGGCCAAGCCACATAAAAATGTAAACACAGCCAAGATGCATTTTAAACAGATACAAATCCAATCACTCAGACCACTTCAGGTCTGAGACACATTTGAGCCATAATATAGCAGTGTAAAGACATCCGTCTCTTCAAGACATTACTTGTTACTTCTTTTATTTTCTTGACTGCCTTGCTGTCCCTATGCTGCTATAGCACTGAGAATTTCCCCACTGTGGGACTTATAAAGTATTATCTTAAGACACAATCAACAACCAAACCCCTCCCAGTACAACTGAAACTCCTCCCCGTAACTGGGCACATGATCTGTGTCTGTGAGGAAGATAATCATGGATAAACCACATGGGGGGGCCAACATGAAATGAAATGCAGTGATATGGACAGACACTACTGTGCAAAAACAAACTGCAGATGACTTACAGGAACCAGGCACGATTCAAACACATATCGAAACAGTTCTCAGAGAACGGCTTCCAAAGAACATGACTGCAGTGCCAACAGATGGTAAAAAGCCTGAAGCTAATATACAAAAGCTAAGGACAACAAAAGTAAAAGTAGCCAGGCAAGAGTTGTTTGTCCCTATCACAAGGAATTGGACAAAATGCTTTGAGACTGATCTGTGAAATGATAAACAATTGGTAATTTTTTGCCATGTAATAAGCGCATTCAATGCCACTCAGCATTTCAATCCAACTAACCAGAGATGCATTTGACTACCAAGTGAAAATGCATGTGGCTAAAATATTATCAGGGTATCTTATCCAGATACTAGTTACATGAAGTGACCAGGTATAAATGAGGTCTTAGAGACTATACGCTATGCTACAAGAAATGAGAGCAGCCTTCTCCTGCAAGGGGTGGATACTGTCCTGACTCAAATGACCAGGCTCACCCTTAAAACCAATGGTCTACAACCATTGTCAGAACTGATTGTCTAAGTCCACTTGGTTTTCTGAGGACCACTTGGACAACCAGCAATTTAGCAACCATAAGCTGCTGTAGATTTCATTGTCACATCGAACTGGGATGGAGCTAGAGCAATTCGAACATTGGAAATCATCTGGGCTACTTTACACATTTCTTGAAAGTTATTTTTAGTTATTTCTGGCTGCTACAGACAAACATAATTAGTGCCTTTATGAATAAGAAATGATTAGATAACTGAGTTATACAACTGCTACTGGTGCCTGTAAAGATGAAGCTCGTTTTATGTGCTGTAAAATAGAACCACCTATAACCAGAGCTTTTTCAACAGATGTCTTCTTTCCCTGAAGCACCCAGAGCTTCTAACAGTAAGTCCAAGCCTTGCTTACTAGCCATATTCTTTTCTAGTTTCCGGATGCACTACTCTAACTGTATAATCTTCTCCATCAAGCAAGAAACTAATTTACACTTTTCACAAAGGAAGTTAATAATACTTCTTTCACTGATTATAGAGGAAGAGGTATAGTTAAACATGTCTCACTCCAAGCAAAGCAAAGGTTGTGGATTGCCATACTGATACTTACATTGCTATGTCGGCTGATTAGAGTCCTTTCCAAATGTGTTTCAAGGATCTGATGAGAGAAAGAATAGCTACTGAAAGCCTGTCATTTATCATTTATTTTGAGCAATATGCGACGATTAGTTAATACTGTAATAATTTAGGCAGTGCTTTAAAATGATTGACCATATGTTCTCCGATGAAGAGTTTCTGATGCCAGCAAACATTTAGCAAAGTGCTAATACAGTTTAGATAAGATTTCTGAAATCTATATGAGAAAACTACATGAGAAAATTAAATGTTAGGTGGACAGAATTTGTAAATAAAAGAGACAGAGTTTTGGAGAATATCCCCAAAGTGTTTTTTCAAAAATGCATGCTATTTCATATACCAATAATTTACACTGAGCATGAATTACTTTATTAGTTTATTTATTAATACGTTATTTTAATTATTCTAATTTTATGACCATTCAGATATATTACATATATTTAATATAATTATTAAATTCCTTAAATGCTCCACTGATTGCGTTTTTGAACAGGGTTCATTAGGTCTTATGCTGTCTATCTCTACATTAATGTGCTTGACTCCAATAATATGCTATATAGCTGTTTTGTTATATTGTCACATTTTGCATTCTATCTGCTGTTTTTCTGTAATTTTAAATGCATAATTTAGATAGAATAATGTACATCAAAATAAAGATGCTGTTTTATTTTATATATGAACCACTTAATGGTGCTTTTCCACAAGGAAAAGACGTGTGCAATGTTGAGAGAACAACTGTTAGGGGCTGATTATGATTATGATATGAGAAAAGTTCACTTGATCAACTAGGTTGTGAGTGAGCTCAGGCAAAAACGCATCAGGGGTGCTATGGAAGAGCAGTACTTATTGTGAGTGACACTGTGTGGAGAGGGCGAGGCAGCAGAGTCCAGTATGAGATTGGACCAGTGTATTAGAGTGATGAAAAATGGCTCTGCCCTCCAAGTTGACCAAATGTCACATCACTTGAGAGGATATTTATTAATAGTCTGAAGGTTATCCTGGGACCAGTTAATGACAGAATATGTAAATATTCATGGAATGATCAAGGAAAAAAGAGACAAGAAAACATTGCCTTGCCTCCTGTATCGCATAACACTGACATCCATGCTGTGATGGCACTATACCATATCCTAACATTCAAAATTTTAAAAGAATGAATCCATAGCTCACACTGACCCACACACAAGCAAACCCCTCACTCTACCCCTTTAGCCAAACTGGATCTGACAGCTTTGCAGTTGGCATTAGGTGTGTTCTGGGCCAAGTGACTGCCTTGCAGATGTTTCCTAAGCCTCAGCAGGTGTATGGCACAGCATGAACAGTGGCCAGTGAGGGCTCTAGCTTGAGTTCTAATTAATCAAACCTATCCATGTGGACTGGAGGTCATAGCAGCCTGCTTGTATTCTCTGTATGTCACCTAAGCACAGTGGCCACCAACATACACACATACACCAAACATCATCTCTATATGACAGCAGCCCATGCTTAGTTGAGCAGGCAGCGCTCCAAGGTGTTCATTATGGCTGATATCAGAGAAGTGGAGAAAAACTGGCTGAACGTCCCTCATGCTGTGCTGTTTATCGCAGAGCAAGAACACAGCGGCTGCTCGGCTGCTTCTTTTGAAGCTGTATAGTGATTCATATTCTCTGTTTTTTAGGGATCATTGTGAGAGAGCCAAGGCTCTTCTACACTAGCAGCATTGAGCTCAGTTGTTTCACCCGGAGCTGGCACGCTCCTTCATCTGGAAACAGTGATGAGAACAGCATGAGAAAAGACTAGTCTGGCACCTCATCTAGTCACTGAATATGCAAATCTCACACTTAAAAGAATCATATAGCACCTAAGCAGGAATGGCATGACATGTTCAGGCTTGAAATGAAAGCTTTCAAAAGTGCTGACATTTTCTCATTCAGCTTTCAGCACTAAACTGTAATTCAGCACTTTTTCTTGTGGAGAGTGAAAGAGCTTGTGAATGATGCCATTTTCCTTATATTTGAGCATTCAAGTAGAAAAAAGTGCATATGATAATCAAATTGTAACATGTCAAACTAGGGATTGTAAGGGTGAGTAAGTATGGTTGCACAATTGTATTCCCTCCAAAGGGCTTAGATCATGAAAAAAAATAATTTAATTATAGTATGTAAACGCTGCCGCGACCCTGACGGAGAAGCGGCTTTGAAGATGGATGGATGGATGGATGTAAACGCTGTTAAAGTTTCAAAAAATACCTGTTTTTTCTGTGATGTCATAAGGTCCAACTTGTTTACATATTTAGCTCTGTCCATTGAGTTATAAGAAGTTATAAAGAATGTTTCAGCCTAGACCGCTTTTTGAATGAGGCGCTATACAGGGCAGCCAATCATAACAAAATTGATTTGCTTGGACCAGTCTTAAAAACACAGTAACTAAAATAGTCTGTGTAAATCTAATGGAGAAAAAGATCATGTAAAACTGAACTATAGCTTATACAAAAAAAGCCCACAAATGTCATAAGTGGGCCTCTGGGAAATCAGAAATCAAAATGCCTAAAAGGGTAAAGTTCTTGAGTATCTGTGCACAGAAGTCGTATGGCATTTACATAAATGTGACTTCAACAATGCAAAGCCAGTCCTGTCTGAGTAAAAGAAAGTTTAGAACAGGTGAAATATAATGACATTACTGGACTGAACTTTGTGCATGCTTGCATATGTTGATTCCCTTCACCTTTGCCTATTCTGCCAGCTCCCTGCAGGAATGTTTTCTCAGCTACATGAATGCCAGCCATATACATGCAGTATCTGTGGTGCCAGATGCTGGTGGAGTGGAGGTGCTGATGGCCCTCAGGCCTGGCCAACCTCATTGCAGCTTTTCCCTATTAGTCCTTGGGCTCTCTAAGCCTCTACTTCCTGTCAGCATGAAACAGAAGTGCTGCTATTTCTCATTGGTAGTGAGGGGAGCTGCTTTGTGTTGCCAGTATTAATATCCTGACATTAAAAACAATTCTCGTATTAATGTGAATCACTTCTTACAGTTATGCAGACTGAAACATGGTGTTGTGATAAGAGGTTGAGGAATTAGTTCAGATAATATTGAAGCATCCAAACAATATTTCCAATTTACTTAATAAAGAAAAAGATAGAACATGTTTATAGAAATATGTTTATATAGAGCACATGTTGACAATGAATAATGTCTCAATCATAACAAAACCTTGTAGACACAATATTGGTTCATAAATGTTTCTTATCTTGAACACGAGGTTCTAGGAAAAACCTTTGCATTATGTGGAAAATATTCTTCACACTCACACATCTCACATCTATCAGCCAAAGAATCCCTGTTGGGACCTTTAAGAGCATACATAAATGTCTAATTAGCATTATTAAACAATTACACACACACACACATACACACACTGTATCTTTAAGGTGAATGAAAATTTTGCAAGTGCTGTAAGGTAGATACTTGATGTTTTGATTGTTTTATTTACTATGTGTTGTCTTTCCCTCTGGGATATTTTCCCCTTATATGTACACTTTTTCCTGCTTTGCTTAGCTGGTGTGCTTTGTATTGGCTGAAAGTATGTTAACGTTTTCCTTGTTGCTGAGTTTGGTCATACTGGCTGGGTACTACAGTAGTCACACTCACTGTAAGGGTTAAACCAGCAGCTTTTGTCAAGAAAACCAATTTTACTTAATTAGAAATAGTTGCACAATTAGCTGTTACATTATATAGGCAAATTGAGATGTTATATTTGGTTAACTCAGAAAAGTCAATTAAAAGTTAAAAACATAAAAGAATTAAACAATTAAATTAAAAGGTCAAATTCAGTTACTCTAACATGAAAAGTGCAGTGTTTGGTAATTTAAGTACATTTAGCTTTATTTGTTTACAAATGCTTAACTAATTTTAATATTATTTGAAGTAATGTAAATTAATTTGGGCTTATAGTTTGGGCTTAAATTGTGAATTCTGTCAAACCAGTGAGACTGAGATATCGTGCTACACTACTAACTACAGCATGACATTACAAGTAACATTAAATGCTCGTCATAGGCAGGAAAGTTCTTTTAAAGACAAGATTGTTTTTCTTCATTTCAGAGATGGGAGGTTTTGTTAGGTCAAGAAACTGGCAACCAGCACAGCCATCCCAGCTCGAACATATGAGTGATAAGGGGCACTGCTGAAAAATCTCTCTCCAAGTCTCAGATCACACATACACTGGGACTTCCCCTGACACTGAACATGAAATTACTGTTATAGCTCCCCACAGAGGCAAGAGCTGGTGTATGCTGTTGGGGAGTGTGTGTGTGTGTGGGTGTGTGTGTGTGTGTGTGTGAGAGAGAGAGAGCGAGAGAGAGAGAGAGAGAGAAAAGAGAGAGGCATAACCTTTTTGATTGATGACAGTCTTTAGAAATGACAACCTTTCTCCTGCAGTATGAGGATACAAAGAATAAAAGATTGATAATTGATTCAGAGCACACAGTGTTATCTGGATTCTCTGTGTAGTTTCAGGTAAAATCGCATCATTATGTTTGGCTGTAAATCATTTATTGGTACTGAAGACCTCTCAGCTAATGAAAACGCTTCCAGCCGCCAAGGGAGTGCTGTCGCTCCCCCTTTTCCTGGCAATTCTCTCGATTTATTGGGCCTTAAACTTCACTCCGGGGTGTGCTTTCCTCTCTCTTGATCTAAAGAGCCTCTACAGAAACAATGACTCTCGCTTATCGTCTTACTGCAAACATGCAGCCGTACATCTCTCGTCTGCCACCTACTATTTGTGATGTCTCAGTTCTCCCCCCATTTAGTGCCAGTGGATGTCTTACAAATGGCAACTGTTTTAGATGATCAAAGAACAGTCTGGCGTTCTTACTCTGTAAAGAGATATTTTTGTCTCCGTGGGAGAAAACATGGTTTGTCGCATCTCACTTTTCAGAGAAAGATCACTACTGAAGATGAACTAATTCATCATGAATTGAAATATGGGATTTTTTCACAGTGCTTTTTTTTTCAAACTGAGTAAGCTGTGTATTTTTTCAGCAGGTATGGTTATGTGATGATGGACTTTTCTACAGTCATTGTGATGGCAACCTCTTAGGGCATCACAGCAGCCTGCATCTTGAGAGTGAATGATTAATTGAGCAAACATTGATATAGCAATGAAATATAAATAAGCATGGAGGTTCCAGGGGTACGTGTGGATTTCCCATGCATAAGCAGTCTTATTGTCCCATATGACAGCCCTGGATGTTTCAATTACAATTTACATGAAAGAGGCATTTCAGCAGAGAGATTGATATGTCAGTCTAACAATGTCCAATTAAAAGGGAGAATGCTTCTGTTATTGCTTTATTAGAATGGCGGCACCCGAAAACTGTGGAGAATACAAGCCCCTCCCTGGTTAAAGGTGGTACTCCATCAGGCGTGAAATGAGTACAGCGCACATATAATTCATATTTCCCTGTGGTCTGAATAATTTTGTTTGGCAATTATCCTGTGATATTTTTTTTTTCATCTCAAAATGTGATAAGACAATGCGTAATATATGACCCTTCTATTGGTGTTCTTTATGATACAGCAAGGTTGCATATTTTCCAGTTGCAAACACAGCATAACAGTAAGGCAAATAATGTGTTCAACATACAGTATGTGGAGAAAAACATGAGATTGTAAGCACTGCTTTTTTTCTCCTGTTATCTCTACAGCATTATACATTTATCCCCCAAACTGATTCCCCAAATTTTCCCCCAAATGCATTCCGAACTTGTGTTTGAATGGCTGTGGGTGTCTGAGCAAGTATTATTGCTTGGAACAACACATGCTTTTTATAGGCCTGTGTGAAATTGAACTTTGCTATCACTGCTGCTTTGAAACTGAGTCTAAATGAAGAGTTATATAAAACATGGCCTGGGGGGCTGTTGCCATGACCCAGTTAAATCCTTGTGGTAGGTGAGCACCCTCTACACCGACAGAGACTTCTCAAAACAGAGAGTAATGGTGGAATACATTAATACAAATGAAGGGCTCTCTGACCTAACTGACAAATCAATGGAAATGAAAATGTGCAGTAACAAATAAAAAATGGGCATATCTTCATTTAACCTATTCAGCAGCTGCTGCTGAGAGGCCTCAAGAGCTTAACTATATGTCAAACATGCATACTGATTGAATAACCACCCACCAACTTTTTCTGCACAGTATTTAGTGTGTGCCTAATTAGGGTGGAACCGTATTGAAGAGTGCTAAGAGCCTCTCTGTCTCTCTCTCTCTCTCTCTCTGTCTCTCTCTGCCTCTCTCTCTCTCTCTCACATGCTCTCTCTGTGTTAAAAATTGGGAGCAGTGCTTTTAAAATCTTGCCTGTGTTGGCATTATACCATCCATCTCACTAAGCCAAGGCTAAAATAGGGTACACAATTTCTTCATTTCCCAAAACAGCCCCATTTCCCATCTTTGCAATGACCTTCAGACCATTTAGCAGTCCCCTCTGTAAATGATGAAAGTGTTGTAGGTGACATTCCAAAACTGATGCAATTATTCCCTCTACCAGAATGTTTAACAAACTGCAGCAATTGACTGTTAATCACTGTATCTTCATTAATCACTTTTTATGGCTGCTTTTTATGGCTCCGTCCACTCCAGGGGTTAGGCAGAGGTCCTTCTCATTAAAGTCAACCTGTAATGAATCAAATTAGGTAACAGACTGCAAATGGGAACCTCAGTGACCATCTCTAAACTCGTCCATCATTCCACTTCATCACAAACACACAGTAGTTTGCTGGATTTAAAACTAGTGATACTTAAATATGCATTTCGAGCAAAAGCTCGCTGCAGGGTGCTGCTGCCTGTTACCGTCTCTTAGGTCTGTCTGAGTGCAACTGCTCTTGGTTATTTTGACTGATTTCCAAATTTCAGCAGGGTGTATCACTGTCCGTGGATGTATCATTGAATGCTCCTCTATCAGGAATATTGGGGTTTATGCTTTCATTCTTCCTGGCACTTACATTTTTCAGCACGTTTGATCTGATTTATGCTGCAGTGTGACACATCATGCCCTGTTTGTATTCTAAGGATTAGTATAAGCATGCACACACACATCAACATATATTTTCAATATGATTTCAGATTCTGAGATCAGGATTAAATTGAATTATTAATGTTTATTGTCAAAAATGTCTTAATTCACAAATCCCAAATGGAATTATATACTACACAGAGTGATTTGGCTCTGTACAGCTACATAGGATGGACCAGATGCTTAGTTTTGATCACTGATGCTAGTTTCCATGAAAAACAGCAACTGAGAGACCTTTGGAAAAGGCCATTGGGGCATATCGCCGATGTGGTTAAAATGTGCACTGTTCCAAATGTTATTTTTCTGTTCTGTGCTGAAATAAAGGATCAATTATATATTGTCATTGTTCAAAGAACATCTCCTAAATATCAACTTTACAATAGAAGACCAAAACCATTCATCTAAATTTCCACACAATGTAAAGACAACTTCCATATTTAAATAGTATAGAAGAATAAAAATAACAAAAATGGAGATACTGGTACTGGTATTTCCTCTGATGCTGGTTTTACTGTAGCTACATGCTTCTATTACCCCACCCTGACCTTTACCTCAGGAACCAAAATAATTTTTTTGTTTTCCTCTTTTACTTTCAAATGGAAGCTGCAAAGAGAAAAATAAATAAAATAAAACATTTTCCATTGTGGACATCAGAACAAATGGTTCCATAGTACTAACATTTCCATGCTTCCATCATCCTTGGAGACAATCAGTCACACAAAGGCCTAAATACATGCCCACACACCCAAACCCTTTTTTATGTAAACTTTTTGATTGTCATTTAAATCAAAGCACACTACATGTGAACAATGTTATTAACTGTATTCATTATCTTTGTGTAGTACAATTACCAATCTAAACAGTTTAATATGCTTCATTGTTTGGAGTTTCAACAATGAAAAGAGCTCTTTTTAGTGCTAAATTATTGTTACAAATGAGGTGCTGGGTCGCAAATATTACCATAAATTCTTTTGTCAGGCAGAGTTTTACAGGATTGTCAGTCATTCAAGATGTGTCTTGGTAAAAGAAATGCTTTAGAAAAACATTAGAAAAGAAGATGAGCGAAATAACGCAGTAAGCCTGCTGTCGACAGATTTACCACAACTTTCTACAATTGTGGGGGAGGACAAGGAGTATACATGGGATGATGCAAGGAGCAGAAACAGAGTTGAGTGAAAAGCCACAGAAACAGCACATACATGCATGTGTTTTATGTGAAAAACAGTGCTGTAAAAGGGAATACATGATGAAGGTCATCAGGACCACTGAATCAGGACAAGGGGGTTTGTGCTGTCTCTGACTGCAGGAATGCAGAGAGGAGTGTGTGCTGGTAAAGTGTGTAACGTCTTTGAGGAGTGCGTTGTGTGCTTGTGTCCGGTCCCCTTGGAAACGCTGCCCAGTCGGGCCTGCTGTCCAGTGCTCATCCCCCTGGAGGCTTCAGATGGAGCTGGGGGAAATAAGAGGGCTGCTGGCTGAGTGTGCCAGGACCAGTGCCAGGCTGATTTCATGGCTGGTTTCACACACAGCAGTGGCGCGTGTTCACTGCTGCTATGCTCCAGACCAGCAGGGGGCACTCTGAGTTCAGAAATATGTTTATAGATAGAACACAGTAAGGACTGGGCTAGACAAAGGAAGAAATTGTATATTTGTGTGTATTTGAAAAAAGTGTGTTTGTGTGTATTTGTGTGAAAGCCTATACAAAAATGTAATACATGAATATATATAGAAATATATGTAAAATATACTGGAAATACATAACACTATACAAATACTACATATGAATGGGTTGTAGTAAATGAACTAAGAGAGAGTCTGGGACAGATAGATAGATAGATAGATAGATAGATAGATAGATAGATAGATAGATAGATAGATAGACACACATATATAAAACTATAAATAACTATAGCCTACACTACACCTTTAAAAAGCAGTTCTTCATAGGTTCTGTAGCAAAAACAATGATTAACAATGTAAAAACACCCCTGAAAATCCCAGGCTTATTGCATACTAAGGCTTATTACTCAGTAAGTGCAGGGACTTCAGTGCAAACTGGCAAAGCTATCTATAAGTGTGTGTTATAAACCATTGGGCCTGCCAGTGGCCATTTAAGAGGTTAAATGTTTCTTTGAATAGAATAGAATAGAATAGAATGCCTTTATTGTCACTATACACAGTACAATGAGATTAAGAGCAACTCCATCTCAGTGCAAACACACAATGTAAACAAATGACACGGAATAGAATGGGGAGGGGTTGTGCACAGTTCTATGCGTTTTGTATATATATGTATATGAAATAAATATAGAAACAAAATAAAAAACTATGTTTTTACAAGATATAAATATGGAGATATTTACAGCTGTATTGTATGTACACTAAATATTGCACATTGCTAAGTATTGCACATATTCCAGTATAATGTACATACACAGTTAAGTGGTTCTTTAAAGAACCTTTAAGAAAAATATTTATCACCAAGAAGTGTTCTACAATTGTAAGAAGTCAGAGATTTTTTTTGGTACTATATAGAACCTTTTTTGCTAAGAGTGTACACTCTTACTAAGTGATTCTTATTTTTATTATTATTTTTTTTATCCAGGAAAAGCAATTGTTATAAGTAGAAATGTGAAAACTCATTTTAACAACAATGTTTAATAATAATAATAATAATAATAATAATAATAATAATTATTATTATTATTTTCTTTTTGGATGGTAAAATCTTTCTATTATATGATGGAAAATCTATTGTTTATGATTCTTTGGGGGATTTTTTTTTGTTTTTGTATACGGCACCAAAAAGGGTTTCACTATTATTACAGACATCACAGAATATTTTCTGGTACTACATATAACCCTTTCTGCTAAGAGTATTTTCAAACTGTTAAAGGAGAGGTGAAGGGTCCTGAGCCAACGAGATTGACCACCATATGCTTGTTTAAGTCTTCAGAGATGTTGTGCCATTTACTGTAACAGGTTGTTGAGTTGGAGGAAAAAGTTGCTGGACTTGGAGGAGGCAGTGATCTGCTTCACTGGGATCCGCTGGATGGATTAGTCCAATTATCTAGACTGGCAAACCCACCATCCGCCTCCTCTCCTCATCAATCTTTCAGAATTCCTCCATATTCCCACGGCAACTGATGCCCTGCTCTTCTCACCGCTGCTCAAGCCTGGATCCTCCTCTTCTCACTTTCCCCATTCACATCTCCAGTCCCCGTCCAGTAAAGTGAAAAGACTGAGATGTGTTAATGAAAGAGAGAATTCTTGCCCACCCAATGTTATCAAGTTTTTGAAGACTTTGTGAACTTATTTCCACTTCCTCGCTCTTCGGACCACCTTTTCCTTACAGATCCAGCCCTTTTTGGTGTATCCTCTTTCCCTCTGGTTACTTGATGGACTTCTATCGCCTTTTCAAATCTGCAGCAGACTCCTGCACTACAGTCAATATTTCCACTTGACTTTCCAAACTTCTGAGTGAGTCATGGAAATCAGTATTCAAAGCCATATTTAGACATTTGAAGTGTGCTCACAGTCTAAACTTCCATCAGTATCTTTCAGGAGATACGCATCTTCTCGGTTTACCCGACAACGTTAGAGATAATCTCTGCCTCAAATATCCCCAAACAGCACAAAGGGGGTTTTGATCTCACAGATTCAGTGTGTCTGGCTGCTCAGTGATGAAATTCAGCACTGATGAGGCGTGCTGTTTTCCAGCCTGAAATGGAGTGCCAAACATGGCTGCTCTGCTTTCCAAATGATCACGGGACAAATTAGAAGTACATATTATCATTTCCTGTGGAACAACGCATATGTTATTTTCAGCAGGTTGGTGTGATGTCTCAGAACAAGCTGAACAGTGCTGTATAAAACACTTATTCATGACATCCATGATCTATTTTTCAACTGAATGAGACTTTGGCAAACACATTTATCACTTTTTATATTTGCCATCCAAAGTCAGAACTAAAAATATGGTGTATACGGTTGAAGACTGTGTTTATGTTTCTGTGTACAGGGTGAGTCAAAAGTCATAGGACACCGTTTTATTTTATTTTTTATGCTAGATAATGGTCGATAATAAAATAAAAAACAAAATAAAATAAAACCTGTCCTGTGACTTTTGACTCACCCTGTATTTTAAATAAAAGTGTTTATCTTGTTTAGTACATGCTTTATGGAAGCTCAGTCTTTTAGCACACGTCACTCTGTGTGAACTCTAAGGTGAGTACTTGACCCCAGCGACCTGTTACTAAATTTGGATGCTTTTACTCCAAATTTAGCACCAACTTTTTAAAAACATTTTTAAGAAAGAACATCAAGTAAAAAGCAAAGATCTCATTCTTTGACAGCTCTATTTGTGAAAAAAGCATCTTTTTCATCTTACCTTAAAGATTAGTCAGGCTTAGATGAATGCTTTCATGTTGGAGCAGATTTGTTTGTTGTCTCAGTGAACTAACCTCTAAAACCATCATCTTTATTGCCGCAGAGCTCTGAGAGTGATATTGGCTCTACTGACATGGGATGACACACAGTGTCTTCTGTTTGACCCCACACACTCCATCACACACACACACACACACACACACACACTCACACACACACACACACACACACACACACACACACACACACACACACAAACACATATGGCATTGGAACACTATCCAAATAGAGTGTTCATAACACATGCATAAGCATTGAATAAAGCAATACATGAGTATTTGTATTGAAAGTATCAAAAATGGCAATATATCAGGACCAAGACATTAAGTAGTCAGAAGTGGCCGAGACTGAGAGAAGACAAAGACCAGATTAAGATTTTTTTGAACATTTTTTATTTAACTGGATGCAGTGGTAAGTTTATTCACTGTTCCTTCATTCTCTGACCTTTATTCAGAATCACCAGCTAAAGTCAAATGAACATTAACTGAACTACATGCATCTATATTAGGAAATGAAAACATAGTAATAATGACATTCTGGTCATTCTGCCTTCAGGAGCTGAATTTTAGGACTAATTAACATCAACAAAAGAACAAGAAGTTTAAACATGTAAAACAGTGTTTTCCAACCTGTGGCCTTACAATACAACATTACAAACATTTAACCAAATGTAATTTTAAAAATAACAAATATTGTGGATTATTTGCAAAACAACAGTATATATGCATAGAACTTGTTAATTGTTCTGGCAAATGTTAGCTAGTTTATAAATGTTAAATGTTAGCTAGTTCAGTGCAAGCATAACCGAAACAAATGAAATACAGCAGTGAATATGTAGGACTGGGCTTCGCCTGTGTGATAACTGAAAATGAGTAACTACAACCTTGTGCTTTGAAGGCCAACAATTTACTCCATCACTTGAAGACTGAACATAGAAAATAGATTATCTTTACCTGCCGAATTGAGTCAGAACACGGTTTTCAGTTTTCCTCCCTTTAGCCTCACAATCAGCACTCAGTAGCGACCAAATCAGCCTTCTCATTAGATGAGTCAGAAAAAGACAATCTGATTGCTTAAATCCACGGAAGCAGAGAAAGGGCCATTTTATTTTGTTTGTTTTGTCTGTGCTGATATGCTGTAATAACTCAGCTTCCTGTTACCTCAGACAGAAGCCACATAACCTTCAGACTGAGACAAGATGAGTCCAGATAAGGCCAAGACCAAGATGAGACTGTGGCTGCTCATTTACTACTGACAAAAATACTACAAAAAATACTATACAGAAGTACAATTTGTATTAAAGAGATATGCATGGCTGTAGATATACTAATTTACTCCGCATTCTAAACAGTTTGGCAAAAATCTAATTTGCTAAATTTTCCAATTACCACAAATGTTGCTGTTCATCTGAAACATGTTTGGTGTCCGAATTTAGCTTCTTTAGTTTTGTGCTGGAGCTATGAGGCTAATATTGTTAACACTAAGAGTCTACAATCATCCACATATTTTCTGTGAATACAATTCCAAAGTTCTCTTAACCTACTCAAACCACACTCAGTGTGTTTGATGTGTTGAGAACACAGTGCAGGCATATGAATGACACAGAATATGCTGTTTTTTGTAGAAAACTAGTAATATTCAGTTTGTATAAAACTTATATATTGTCATAGTGATGTTAAAGACGTGTTTCTAAAAACAACAAAATCTAAACTATTGTCCACAAGCATGTGTGATGTGCTTGCACGTGAAGTATAGTTGTATTGTGCAAGGAATTCAGAGTTTACTTCACAAAACGCTATTGTACTTTTGCACTATTGATTATTATCAGGATTTCACAAAATACTGTGTTCATCATTTTAAAGTGAATACACATTTGACATATTTTTATTCTATCAGTTCATATTTTGGAGTTTTAAAAACTCTTCAAGTTTTACATATTTTGTGCCTATGTAAATTAACAGAAAATTAATAAAGTACAGGACATTGCTGTATTTTAATTATAGCTTTTTATTGTAAGTATACAGCTGAATACGGTCATCTTGTGGTCCTGGTAACCACAGTATAAAATATCTGTTTTTACTGATATTTTCTCTTATTTACTGTTAATATGTAAATTACTGTGAAAATACTATGAAATTACTGCAATTAGTACACAGTAATTTACTCTTTTTACAGTGAAATGTTTTGTAGTGCAATAAAATCTGTTCATAAATATGAAGTTCCTTTGTCGATAGCCTTCAATTAAAGTGCACTTCTGAGTGAGTCATTACAATGACACACACACACACACACACACACACACACACACACACACACACACACACACATAAACATACACACACTTGTTTTATATCATGTCAGGGTGTGGGGTCATACCTATTTTCCATAATGTATTTTATATACATTATATATACATACAGTGGGGTAAAAAAGTATTTAGTCAGCCACTGATTGTGCAAGTTCTCCTACTTAGAAAGATGAGAGAGGTCTGTAATTTTCATCATAGGTACACTTCAACTATGAGAGACAATATGAGAAAAAAAATCCAGGAAATCACATTGTAGGATTTTTAAAGAATTTATTTGTAAATTATGGTGGAAAATAATTATTTGGTCACCCACAAACGAGCAAGATTTCTGGCTCTCACAGACCTGTAACTTCTTCTTTAAGAAGCTCTTCTGTCCTCCACTCATTACCTGTATTAATGGCACCTGTTTGACCTTGTTATCTGTATAAAAGACACCTATCCACTACCTCAAACAGTCAGACTCCAAACTCAACCATGTCCAAGACCAAAGAGCTGTCGAAGGACACCAGGAAGAAAATTGTAGACCTGCACCAGGCTGGGAAGAGTGAATCTACAATAGACAAGCAGGTTGGTGTGAATAAATCTACTGTGAGAGCAATTGTAAGAAAATGGAAGACCTAGAAGACCATTGATAATCTCCCTCGATCTGGGGTCCACGCAAGATCTCATCCTGTGGGGTCAAAATGATCATGAGAACGGTGAGCAAAAATCCCAGAACTACACGGAGGGACCTGATGAATGACCTGCAGAGAGCTGGGACCAAAGTAACAAAGGCTACCCTCAGTAACACACTACCCCGAGAGGGACTCAAATCCTGCAGTGTCAGGCGTGTCCCCCTGCTTAAGCCAGTACATGTCCAGGCCTGTCTGAAGTTTGCCAGAGAGCAGATGGATGATCCAGAAGAGGATTGGGAGAATATCATGTGGTCAGATGAAATCAAAATAGAACTTTTTGGTAAAAACTCAACTCGTTTTTGGAGGAAGAAGAATGCTGAGTTGCATCCCAAGAACATCATATATGCTGTGAAGCATGGGGGTGGAAACATCATGCTTTGTAGTTGTTTTTCTGCAAAAGGGACAGGACGACTGATCCGTGTTAAGTGAAGAATGAACGGGGCCCTGTATCGTAAGATTTTAAGCTAAAACCTCCTTCCATCAGTGAGAGCATTGAAGATGGAACGTGGCTGGGTCTTCCAGCATGACAATGATCCCAAACACACCACTCGGGCAATGAAGGAGTGGCTGCGTAACAAGAATTTCAAGGTCCTGGAGTGGCCTAGCCAGTCTCCAGACCTCAACCCCGTAGAAAATTTGTGGAGGGAATTGAAAGTCTGTGTTGCCAAGCGACAGCCCCAAAACATCACTGCTCTAGAGGAGATCTGCAGGAGGAATGGGCCAAAATACCAGCTACAGTGTGTGCAAACCTGGTGAAGACTTGCCGGAAACGTTTGACCTCTGTCATTGCCAACAAAGGTTATGTTACAGAGTATTGAGTTGAACTTTTTTATTGACCAAATACTTATTTTCCACCATAATTTACAAATAAATTCTTTAAAAATCCTACAATGTGATTTGCTGGATTTTTTTTCTCATATTGTCTTTCATAGTTGAAGTTTACCTATGATGAAAATTACAGACCTCTCTCATCTTTCTGAGTAGGATAACTTGCACAATCATTGGCTGACTAAATGCTTTTTTGCCCCACTGTATATATCCAGATAATGTGTAAACCTACTGTAACACTCCCAACATCTAACCCAA
This sequence comes from Pygocentrus nattereri, assembly GCF_015220715.1. Classification (NCBI taxonomy): domain Eukaryota; kingdom Metazoa; phylum Chordata; class Actinopteri; order Characiformes; family Serrasalmidae; genus Pygocentrus; species Pygocentrus nattereri. The sequence continues at coordinate 22,477,488 of NC_051213.1, forward strand.
GCCTTAACCTCTGTAACAAGAGGTTTAAAAATGGAAAAAAAATGTAGAAATGAAATGTGGTCCTAATATGGTTATGTATGGAGCAAAACAGGGCCTACCAAAATATTTTTGGCCTGAAAATATTTGAAAACAAACAAACACGCTGGCAGTGGGACACTTCTTGTATGTCAAAACTCATAAATAGAGAGCTTAGCTGAGAGTGGACAGGACTGTGCTCAGTCGTGCCTGTGCTGATATCACAGTTCACACTCATTCACAGCCAGTGGCTCAGTTTGTTTATGCTGAGAGGATTGACTGTTAATCCTGCTGTCTATCCTTCTTAATATTCTTCAATATTACCAGCCTTATTGACAAACTGCTACATTAGATGACTTAAGTATTTATTAATAATGAAAATGATTAGCTAATGGTCTTTGCCACAGCAAGGATTTTTCAGGATTAGGTTGCTGTAGGTGAGAACTAATCCCAGACGCCTCCTGTTACCTGCTCTGGCTTGTGCCAGCAGTGTTACCAGAGCAGCAACAGCAGCTGCTCTCTCTGGAGGGTTGAACTGGTGGAGCAAAACCATGGACCAGTAAAGAAATTTCACACACCAGAGCACTTAACGAAGATCAAGGTTTAATGCTTAATGGTCTAGCTCTCATTTAGGCCTTCTCATGAGAAACCAAGGCTGCTCAATGAAATAGTTGCTTGCTTTAGTTTAATTCTCTTAAAAATGGTGTATTGAATTTAATTTTAATTTGAATAAAATATGATACACCAGTCCAAAAAGGGTGGAATTTTTTTTTTTTAAACCTTTATTTTACCAGGTAAAATGTTTGAGAACCAGTTCTCATTTACAAACATGACCTGGCCAAAAGGTCCCAATAAAAATAGGTCCACGGCACATAAAAACAGATACATACAAAAACAAGTATACATACCAAAAGTAAAACATAACAAAACAAACAAAAAAATACAGATTTACATAAAACAAACCAAAAAATATGAAAAAAGCAGGAGTAAGGATAGAGAAAAATGAGTATGTATGAGTATGTGCATTATTTTTATCCATGATTATTAACAAGAGCAGCAGTCTACTATTGTATGTTTAATTGTATGCTTGAAAGTGGAAAGAGGTGTTAAAATTCCAAGTTTAAGGGTGGTTTGTAAAGTATTCCAATCATTTGCTGCTGAAAAATGAAAGGAATTGCAGCCAAAGGTACTGCAAGTTTTGGGAATGGTGAGCTTGATGTATTCACTTGACCTTGTGCGATATTTATTATTGGCTACGTGAAGAAGAGACGACAGATATGGTGGTGTTATGGCCAAGATCGTCTTGTAGATGAAGTGAAACCAATGATGGAGCCGCCGAGTATGAAGTGAAGGCAAGCCCACCAGTTTATAGAGATCACAGTGATGAGTATTGAAAGGTGCATTAGTGGCAAAGCGGATGGCAGAATGATAAAGTGTGTCTAGTTTTCGAAGAACAGTGCATGATGCCATTTTATAGATGATGTCACCATAGTCCAAAATTGGAAGTATTGTCATTTTAACAAGAGTAAGCTTGGCTGCATAAGTAAAAGAGGCTTTATTACGAAAAAGAAAAGCTAGTCTAGCTTTGACTTTCTTCTGGAGGTTATTGATATGTGTGGAGAAAGACAGAGACGAGTCCAACCAGATGCCTAAATATTTGTAAGATTGAACAAATTCCAAAGTAATGCCATTAGCACAGCTGATCTTGGGGGGGTTAGCAGCATCTTTTTTTCGACTAAAGATAATGCATTTGGTCTTATTAGTATTAAGGCGGAGATGAAGGTTATGAAAGGACTGCTCTACTGAGGTGAGACTCAATTGAAGTGTAGATGCTGCAGAATGAAGTGATGGGCCAACTGAATAAAGTATATGCTCTGTCCAGGTTGGGAGTGAATTCTTGCCCCAAGTGGAGGAGTTTAAATATGTCGGGATTTTGTTCACGAGTGAAGGAAGGATGGAGCGAGAGGTTGACAGGTGGATTGGTGTGGCGTCTGCCGTAATGCGGAGCCTATACCACTCCGTCATGGTGAAGAGAGAGCTGAGCCAGAAGGCGAAGCTGTCAATTTACCGGTCAATCTACGTTCCGACTTTCACCTATGGTCACAAGCTTTGGGTAGTGACCAAAAGAACGGGATCGCGGATACAAGCGGCTGAAATGAGCTTTCTGTGCAGGGTCGCCTGACTCTCCCTTAGAGATAGGGTGAGAAGCTCGGCAATTCAGGAGAGTTGAGAGAAGCCAGTTGAGGTGGTTCGGGCATCTGGTAAGGACGGCCTCTGGACGCCTCCCTAGGGAGGTGTTCCACACATGTCTGACGGGGAGGAGACCCCAGGGAAGACCCAGGACACGTTGGAGGTATTATATCTCTCAACTGTCTTGGGAACACCTTGGTATCCCTCCGGAAGAGCTAAAGGAGGTGGCGGGGGAGAAGGAGGCCTGGGCCTCTTTGCTTAGGCTGCTGCCCTCGTGACCCAGACTTGGATAAGCGGATGACGATGGATGGCTGGATGGATGGATGGATGATACACCAACACAATTGATGATTTTCAGTTTGCTTCATTTGAAGAACTGTGTTGATGTAACACATGTAGGGGCATATTTTAGGATTCTGTCTAGGCAAATATGGCAAGTGAAATCATCTGAAATATAGCTGATATTTAATATTTCTTGAGAGTGAAGAATATTATATTTAATATTATATTTATATTTTAGATTATTTAAATGACACATATCCTACACTTTTCTTGTGTTTTATATTTTGTCCCAGCGATCCATTTAAAACATTTGTGAGGGGGTTTAGAGACCAAAACAGTCATAATACATGACCATTTCCAACTTTTCTTAATCCATTATAAGTCAATAGACTGATTTTGTTACTGTGTCTTTGAGACTAATATATTTAACTAAAATTCTCTTCTGATTGATGGCCCTGGTTGATGCTTCATTCAAAAAGCATTTCAGGCTCTAACACGTCTTATCATTTTAGTATGAATGAGCAAAGCAAAACAGCTGTAGGCTAAAACGGCAGATGTAGACTGATCAACCGTAACATTAAAACCACCTACTTGTTTCTACACTCAATGTTCATTTTATCAGCTCCACTTACCATGCAGGTGCACTTTGTAGATCTACGATTACAGACCATAGTCCATCTGTTTCTCCACATACTTTGTTAGTCCCTTTTTACCCTGTTCTTCAATGGTCAGGACCACCACAGAGCAGATACTATTTGCATGGTGGATCATTCTTAGCACTGCAGTGACACTGATGTGTTGGTGGGGTGTTAGTATGTGTTGTGCTTGTACAAGTGGATCAGACACAGTAGTGCTGCTGGAGTTTTATTTTTTTCAGTTTAGTTTCCATAAATGGACTGTAACTTTAATAATGTTTACATACTGCATTAATTTAAGATAAAATCAAGACAAATTTGGTTTTCCATGATGCATGCCCTTTAATGTATTTCTAGACATTTATTTGTTTTGAGTAATTTTATGAAGTGTAATATTCTAATTATGCTGGCTGATAATTTGACTTGTTTAAAAAAAACAAGCAAAAAAAAAAAACACTTGAAGCAAGAAAAACATCTGCCATCACAGTGACAACATTTCACTTAACAAAATAACTAAAATAAGAAAATGAATAAATAGTAAGCTTTTTTGTGTACTCTAGTTAGTTGTAATGACATCAAACGTTATGACATAAGTCATGACAATTATGGGTAATGGTAAAATGACACTGTTATGAAAGTGAATATAATCTGCTAAGACAATGCATTGACCATATAATACATGCTGTAACACGCTTATGGCATATGGGTGTGTATGCTTATGGCATTTGTTAATGTGTAACAGAATGACATATTTGAATCATGCAAATGTGTAAAGAACCATTTTAGTGTGGTAGCAAAAAAAAAAACAAAGTTGAATTTCAAATAAGAAAATACTGTAATGTCAAATGATGCATTGTGATCCTTTCTGCATTGCCCTTATCAGCAGCATGATGAGTTTAGTATATCCATGTTTAGGAGCATCAAAAGTTCAACATTGACAGATCTCCCTCAGAAGACAGATGAAAAACAGATGAAATCTCACATGACCAAACAGAAGGATGCAGATGGACTTCAGGATTTCTCATTTGGTGCTGAATTGAGGCCACTTGTGTCTTATTTCATTTGCTGCCAGTGAGACCTATCTGTGGCCACTTCAACAGCTGCTACTTGGGCTCATTGTGACAAAAGCCCAAACACATTAATTTATCGCGATCAATATTGCTGGCTGTCCTATTACTGCCTGTTCCTCTGTGAACATCATTTCCCTTTTGCATGAGATTTCTGATTTCTCCACATCCCCCCTCCCTCAAATCTGATGGAAAAAATGTCCTTACATGAAAGGACAGGATCTGGGTGCCATGACAACAGGAAGCATCAAAATCCAATTATATGAAACTTCCTCCCACTTCAGCGGTGCACTGAAGAACTTCCTCTACTCATGTTCTTCCCGCAACATCAAAAGAACTTTGGCACACTTAAGTCATTCATTCTGACACTCACGCATGCTGTCTCATAATATCACATTTGTGTTTTCAAATGGAGCAAATTGCTGCTTTCCAGGTTTGTGGGGGAGCAGCACAAGCGAGCCTGAGCTGCTGAGGGAACTCCGCAGAGCAGACCCTCGTAGGGCTGTAATGCGCCATTGGCCACAGCCTGATGCTGCTCTGCTGCACACTATGCTGCCTGCTGAATGGTAAAATGCCCCCCAAAATGATCGCATTACGCTGTAAAACAAAAAAGGCAGAGAAAAAGATGTGACATCCTCATGATTGTCGTCACTATCCATCACTATTCTGCACTCATGATGCAGAAAGGAATGCTATTCAACACACTGCTGTAGACTTTAAGCCTCATGTTTATTTCACATATTGGATTTACTTTGAAAAAGCTCAGCTGGCACGCTTCTGTGTATGGCCCTGATGCTTTTTGTCTCCATGGATGCAGCTGCTCTGGCCCGTGGATGCTACTGTGCTTTTTGAGCATGGAGAACACAAGCCTGTCATCCATCAACAGCCTCCTTCCCCCTGCTCTCACACTGGGTGCTGCCAGTGCTCTGGAGCCATGGCAGATTTGGGGGAGGGGGGACAGGAACTCCTCCTCAGAGGAGGAGCCATATGCACATTTCACCCCGAGAGAACAACCCCACACTGGCTCTGCAGAGTGTCTTCCCTGCTGTGCTCAGTGGCTGGTCACAGCCGCCAGGGCATTCAGACCTTATGTGAGAGTGAACAGCATATTAACACAGCGTAAAACTGCCAAACATATTCACACCCACATACAGCCACAGTAACTATGTAAGCTCCAGTTACAAGCAATTTGAGTTTTTCAGTATGTCTCTAGTGGACCTTTTTTAATGGTCAGACTTAACCAGGTATTAACTCTAGGTATTAGGCATTTCAGGTATTAATCTTATGCTTTATTATCCATTTACTATTTTAAATTATTCAATAACTACTTTGAAACTAATCTGTAAGGTGTAGTTATGAGAATGATTAAGAGAGATATCGGCCCATTCAACATAGTTCAGCATAGCAGGTCAAATGTACTATTCAGCATAGTAGGTCAAATGCAAGGAAAAATACAGCATTAAAACAACATTTTTAATGTTTCAGCTAACTCATTTTGCGCTTTGTAATGCATCACTTTTTTTATTTATGGGAGACAGGTCTGAACTGCAGACAGGCCACTCTAGAACCTACACTGTCTTACTGCAAAGTCATGCTGTTGTAATACGTGCTGAATGTGGCTTGACTTGCTGTCTTGCTGAAACAAGCAGGGATGTCACTGAAAGAGACATCGTCTATATAGTGGCACATGTGTTTCAATGCATATGTACTCCTTAGCATTAATGGTGCCTTTACAGATGTGCAGGTTATGCCATTGGCGCTAACATTCCCCCTACCCTGACAGATTCTGGCTTTTGAACTTTTACTGATAATAATCTGCATCACCTGTTTAAGTTGATGTTTCACAGTTTCAAAATTAGCATATATTTACCAAGAATAAAGTTCAAAAGGTAAAACAGTACATATCTTCTCTTTACATTTCTTGTATATAGTCCCATGTATATAGGGTTTGGCAGCTGAAAGCTGTTTTAAAGACACTTCTGGAAATAAACAACTATATTCACATCTGTTTATGTTTTGGTATTTAAAACCTATGCAATATTGCATCTTCAATGTTCTAAAGAGCTTTTAAACCACGTCAAGCACACATAAATACTAAATACACTTAATCAGTTCTCAAAAGGTTTGTGGTCCAAAATTAGTTTTTTATTTTTAAGCTCCCTTAGTGCATTATAAACACTTGGTTTGCATATGTTGTAATCACTCACCTATGAAATTAATGCAGCTTTGTTTATATTACACTTTGGCCAGTTAATGGTTTACAGTTAATGGTTGAAGAAAATATATCATTTTGTGAGTCATATCAATAAGACATGTTCAACTGCGTGCTGTCATAAATCTAAATCATAAATAAGTTTCTCTATTCTTTCTCTTACACATTTAAACAAATCTTCAAATGACAAACTTTTTTTTTGTTTAGAATTCAAACACTTCTGAAAAAGAAAACCTTGATAAGAGTCCACAGTGTTCCTTTGAAGAGTGGACACAATCAACATTTGATCATTTAATTGTTTCACGTTAAGTAAGGATGCCTGAAAGAAGCGCATTGTAGGATGCAAAGGAGTAGAACATTGGAAAATATAAATTGGAACCCATGAAAAGCCCTTATAATCAGTGCTGGAACAATTCTTATCATTGCATGTCATTAACACACAACAATAAATGGCAACAAATGGTGAACAAACCCCTTGTATTCATGGGTCACCCCTCTTCTGTAATTATTGAAAATGTGGAAACATGGCTGTAGTTTATCTCGACTGTATTAAGAGTGTTGAGCATGCAAAGAGAGCACTCAATGGGCTGTGGATGTGTTCTTAGCCTACAGGAGTTGGTTTTTTTTCCCATGATTTCTGCCTCCCACTCATGCCCACCCACTCTTCGGCACCAGGCAGGGAGAAGTGGAGAAGCATCCAATTGGTAGGAGCCACTTCAGTGTTTATGAGGCTTGTCAGTGACAATGGCAGCGTACTCCTGTCCTGTCCTGAAAGCAGGTGCCAGTAATTGGTAAGCAATTACATGTTAATTCATGAATCCCTTCTTCAATCCTTGTATTACAATTGTAAGGAGAAGAAACATACCCACTTTTATGAGTAGGAGGACAATGTAACTTATAATGTTAACCCCTTAAATGTTCAGGAACCTCCAGCTTCCATTCCTTACTCCTATGTATCTAAGAGTATCTCAGCCAATTTGCATTGCTTTCCATGTAACTACTGACTAATAGCCTCAGGATGTAACAACAGTTAAAGGGTTAATGCAAGGTAGAGCTCCACAGCAAATAGTACAGTTTAGCATTTTTTTAAGTTTATGATTTATTATTTCAAAAACACATTAAGGATCTGTTACATGTGAGTGTGCTTTCCTTGTGTCAACCTTTTTAATAACCTTTTTTTCATTTGTTGTTTTGCTAATGTTGATAGAAAACATTGTCTCAGTTAGTGCACAGGAGTTCTCCTATGACGTCTTCAGTGGGGTTTGAGAGAGGGCAATGATACATGGCTTACTTCATTTTGATGCCTGACAACTCATTCAGTGATCACTTGTGCCTTGTGGATTTGGGGCATTGGCATCCATACATAAATGTTGAAACAGAATTGCTTTAACGTGGGGTTTTAATGTATGAGGCTCAGGAACACCCTTTCATGAAGCTCCATGTGATTTATAGTCCTCATTTATTTTGTAACATTTCCATTATTTTGGCTTTTGTTGCTAAGAAGACAAATGATGCAAGAAAATATATTGCTGGTTTGGATAGATGGATGAATTTTTCATGCACTCGTATGTAAAAGTTTGCGTGCCCCTGCTCAAATGACATGTTTTGTTTATTTTCTGTTCTTTATTTTACATTTATGTTCTACAGAGAGTACACTGCTGCATTTTCATGCCCAAATATTGTTCATTTGTTGAATTCAACATATAAAAAAAACAAACAAACATGTGACCAGTGCAAATATATAGTATATATATAGCATAATGTTTTGTTTGAATATTTTTTGTTAAACTTGCGAGAGTTTGCAGAGAAATTTGTTCCCTGAACAGAATGTATTAATGTATTTTCTCTTAGCAAAGTCAGCAAAACATGTAATTTGACCAGGAGCATACAAACTTTTGCATACAACTGTAGTTGTTACACATTTTATGGCAAGTGTGCTATTTTCTTTGGGTGGAATATATTTTCATTCAAGCAATTGAGAGGAAACAGTTTTTTTTTAAATATTTTTACAATATTTGTTTTGTCTTTTTCTCCAGACAGAAACAATGACACTAGCAAATGCTGACTCAGAACATTGGTAATACATTTTAAAATAAATCAAAAGATGCAGCGGAAGGCATAGTTGATTAAATCCTCTGACAATTGAATGATAAATCTGTGGTCTTATGCCTCGTTGTGTTGGGGGTTGCCTGGAGGTTATTGCTGTGTACTTTATTCACTCTTGGCCATTTATCACCTGGGCATGCTGGCGGTCATGCTTTAAAACACAGAAAAAGAGAGAGAGAGTCAATCCTTGTACAGCTATGAGCTATATTTGTGGATAGTAGAATTTATTCAACTACAACACAAATTCATATTCATTTTTACTTCTGATTTATGTTCACCTTCAAGCAAATGTAAAGACTGCCACTGAATATAGTATAAAGACCCTGCATGGGGTCCCAATATCTGTACAGTTACCTCCCACAGCGATGGCTGACCACAACCTGACTTTAATCAAGCCAAAATGGAAAACTAAAAGAGCTATAAAGGCATGAAAGGATGCTTTGACTGTAACATACAGTACTTGTTTCTTAGACTTTGCTACTCATTGGATCACCAAGTTGACCTTATTTCCCCATTCATAGCAATCTATGAAGAAAGCATTATCCTCACATAGTAAGCCATGGATGCTTTTCTGAACAAGGACAAGCAGGACTTTTCATGCATTCTGAGTCTGCAAACAAATAAATGAACATAGAGGTCAAACAGACCATGGGAAAAGTGAAAATAATGTATACAAACAAGATGGAATATAAATTCAAGCAGACAAAACTTCATTTTGCTTGGCAAGAGATCATGGCAGTTATGAATATAGCAAGAGACCTAGAGGTGATCCGTATAACCAAAGTGAGTGAGTGAGGAATTTCTCTTTAACAACCTCAACCAATTCTAGGCAAATTTTCAGATGCTGAATTCTTACTCTACCTGGGTTACAAAAAGCCCTTAGAAAACACAGGTCACTTAAACCTCTGGCACAGAGGGCACATGTGGGCACCAGGGCTCAGAGGGAGTGAATGCAGCACAAAAATAAATAGACTTGGTTGTCTGTCTAACAGACTTAAACGTAATGAGGTTTTATGTTGAGAAATTGTTTATTGTAAGCTCAATTTACTTTGGTTCTTCATCCATGAACTATGTAAAAGGTCAAAACAAGATATTATGGAGATGGAGAAGCTGTGATAGCATAAACTCTACAGTGCATGTAAATTATACAATGATAGATATTATGTTGAGCCAAAGACATTTGGGAGTTTAGAGGGAATAAGCTAGTTTTACTTTTATATTACCAATAGCATTACTTAACTGGTAACAGAAATGTCACTGCACTATTCTACAATAGTTAAGGATTATTATGCTTTTGTTTCAGTTTTTTTCCCTAGCAATCATTTATTTCTGGCTTTCATTTCATTCTTTTAACTAGTTCAGAGCACTGGTGGAACACACTGTGGCACACAAAATAATGTGTTTTTCAGTGATTTTCACTCATTCTTTCAGTCTTTTCTGTTCATGGGAAAAATAAGCATAGAACCTTTACACAAATTTGCTGCTACTAAGAAAATGGACTTTAAACACCTTTAACGATTTGAGGCCTATTCCACTACCACCACCAGTAACAATAACACATAGGCTATTCCAGCCATTTCAAGATTTTTGTTGTTTTGTTTGACTGTAAAAGCCTAAAAATCAACCAGCTGAATATGTCATAACATAGAAATGTTTAATGCAGAAACCTTTATATTTGCTTTATATAAGTAGCCTTGCCAAGTTACCTGCTAGCATATTATTAATTTCCACTGTAGAAATTTGCTAATGCCAAGGTAGCAGTGTTTTATGATCACATTTGATGCCAATTCTAGGATATGTGGCATTTCTCCTTTAATTTTTAGAGGGGAATGAATTGTCCCACTGAGTAATTTGCTCTCAACGCATCTGGACTTTGCTTTTTAACAGTGTAGTGTGATATATTTTGATGGTCCAAAAAAATCTGTATTTTTTAATCATATGTTTTTTAAACCACCATGGCTTAAACGGGGTAAAATTTTGGTTTATATCCATTCTTTATGTCCCTGCACACAGACACACAGTCACCATCTTTCGTAATTTGATACCTGAGTTAATCTTTAAATTAGCTCACTTGAATCTCACATTTTAGCAACTATGGCAAACTGATGTTTCTGCAATAGTGGAGCAGCAGGCTATGGCAGCAGGAGGCAAACAGTCAAATTCTCTTATGCGCATATTAGCAGTTTTCTCTTCTGTCCCCTAACAGTCCGTGCTGCCATTGGCGATCAGTCTCTAATGAAGGTGTTTGAGAGGATTAATAAAGCCCATCGTTCTGTTCTGGACAATGTCCAACAGTTCCTCTTACACATGCATAAACACCTGGAAGGAGCACCTGCTAGATTGCTCTGGATTTCTCCTCATTCTTTAGCATTCTGCAGCCACACACTCCAGCTAGCAAACTGCACTGTAATTTCCATATAGATTATCAGTTAATCCTATGGATTGTGCACTTTTTTTACATGCCAGTCACAGAGTGTAATGGTAAATGGCAAACCTTCTGGTCTAATATATATAAACAGGGGACCTCAAGGTGTTGTTCCTTTTCTACTGCTGTTTATTTTTTTAAGTTCTCATCATAAACGTCACATAAAGAGGTTTACAGATGATACTGCCATTCTAACTTTGCTTTTTGCTACATTTCAAGGTGATGAACCAGACCTATCTAGTTTATCAATGGCACTGATGGTTTAGATGTTAGAAACGTTTTCACTTGTGCACTTACTTTGTGCACAAACAAAAAATGGATGCTTTTAAGATCACATTTGACCTACGGCTGATTTGGTCAGATTCTGAAGCTGAGACTACACTAAATTCTGAAGTTGTCAATACCACTGAGCAGCATTTCAGTCGGCCACTGTGACATGAATCGAATATCATTCGCTAAACAAAATGGGCTGTAAGATGCTTTACAGCCTGGCTGGCACAAAAAAACAACATTAATACTGATCTAGCAAAAAAGTCACAATACCGAGTACCGAGTTTTATGGCTCAGTCTGTACTTCAAAAGTTACAGCATACTGTGCAGCGAGTGAGCGGCGTTTGATACTCTGATGTAACAACAAGCTGCTTGTTAAGGAACTATAATTGGGTGGAATTGCGAATATTAAAATATATTAAATGCCAAATGTATTTATTTCTTACTTTATTTATTTATTAACTGTTGTGTAAAAGCAATAGAACAAGATTGTGTGTTATCACAAATAACATCATGGTGATGCTTTTTTGTGTTAACACACTCTCTCTCATGTTCCATTGTTCAAGTATCACATGCTGTTTTTTGCTGTGTACTCCAGTTAACCTTAATGGCATCATACATAATGACAAAAGTAACGGCCTTTAACGGTAATGGTCACATAATATTGTAATAGCTCTGGACATAAAATGTCATGACAACTTAGGGCACCATATGACATCTGCCATGTCATGTTTATGGCAGGATTATGTCAGTATCATGTAGCAAAGTTCAAGTAAAGTATTCACTGCAGAGAGAAAACACAGGTAGGTTTAGTTGTTCTCTTAATGTCAAGGACAAGAACTACTCTTCAGCATACAGTAAACACTTGCTCCGAAATAGTTGTCAAACAAATCCTTTCTCTGACCTCTTATCATGAACAGCAATGTTTCAATGGCATCTTATGCCAGCAAATGCCATTTTAAATAAAACTGTCCATGTCCTACAAATTGCATTTGAACAACTACAAACATATATATATATATATATATATAAACATATACATACATCTTTGGTGTCTTTGCTGCATTACATTTCATAAGAGTACCATGTATGGACCTGAGGTGATTCTCCTCATAAACCACAGTGTGGTATTGACATTTGGTTGTGTATATTCTCTTTCCTGTGGACTATTGGACTATTTTAGCTTATTGTACATTTTAGGTCTGTGTATTTTGCTACTTTGTTTTGCATATTTGGAAATGTGGTTCAGCCTTCGTCCTCCAGAAGTGGATCTTGTGGACTGGCTCTTTGTTTAACTCTTTGTGTGTTGCCGAATCAACGTTTTATGTCTTGCAATTGCCCTGAGAGGATTATCAAAGCATATTGTGTTGAACATAATAGTATACACAGTAATTTAATATAACTTATTAATGAATTAATTTATTACTTTTTCATATGTCAAAACAATTTGTGACACTATGTTGATCCACAATAAATCTTTTCCTTTTGTAAACTGCAGTATTGACTTGTTAAAGTACCTCAGCGAATGAACTGCTTATTTCTTTCTCAAGAAGTTTGAACTTAAAAAGTAAAGTGATTAACTGACAAACCTGCAGTGTTATTTCCACTGTAGTGTGATTGACCTTCCTTGAAGCAAAATGAAACAGTAGAGCATAATTAATTATGCACAAATAATAATTACTGTGCACAAAACACTTTAAACCAGAGGGATATGATGGGTGTTTCCAAATGTATCACTGAGCACTTTTCTCAACGTGCTGAAGAATAATTTCTAAACATATTTCTTGTATTATTGATTGACTCCATGTAGAAAACTCTACTTCACACATCTGCAGAAAGAAACTGATTACTAGAGCATTGTACTACCATACTATGCCATATCATATAGATGCTACTGATATAGATGTTCACTAAGTGTATTGACTACATGCTTTACATCTTGCTGAGCAAATGAATGGAAGTAATGGTCCATATTGTGTCAGGAAACCAAATACAATTCTTTTTTCAAATTCATCTAAAGACATTATTCATTCTTGTGCTTTAATATTATTACCAGACAGCATCCATGGCACTAATAAAAATAAACTGAAATATTATCTTAAAAATGTAATACCTAGTTAGTAGATAAAAATAAACTACAGTTGTGGATTGTTGTTATTCTAATATTCCAAACACCTGTGATGAAAATAAACAATAAAAGGTAAAGAGCTTTCATTGCTAGTGTGGGATTTAATTAGATAATCCACACTCAAGAATAAAGAAATTTGGACTGTATTATAAATAAAAAGAGTGTTAAATGTGAGATTGATCACAACCTGTTTTGAGTTGTGTGTAGTTCAACTGAAAATCTATATTATTACAAACAGAAAGACATGCACTTACAAAAGTAATCTCAGATAACTCTGAGACTGAAGTGCGTTCATGGAGGTCTTGGAACAATTTTAGTGCCTCTGGCTCTCTATTAAAACCTGCTGTGAGATCGCACCCTGGTCACTGGTCCATGCAATCTCAGGACTTGGCAAAAATGGTGGGAGAGTCCACAGTCTAATATCAGTGCTCCTCAGCTTAATAGTCCACCTTTAGTAACATGATCAGCTGCTACCTTTTGTATTAATTTCAAATTACTATAATTTTACCAGTTAAACAATTATATTGGTCTTATCTTAGCTGGTCTTAACAGGGATGTTTAAAGCTGGTTTTGATGGTCATTGGCTAGGTTCATGCTGATCTAATATAGATGATTGACTAGCTTAACATCCACTGGACTAGGCTGATAGACTATCTCTAGCATATACACATATTCAGCACAACATAACCAGTCTTAAGAACGTTCAGAGAAGACCATCTGTAGACTGAGAGCAGTTGGTAGTTTTTTCTTGCTGACCAAGAAGATGACCCATGAAAAAAATCTGTCAGCAGATTAAAAACCTAATGCAACTTCAGCTTGCTGAGCTCCCAGCTGATCACAAGCAATGCAACTCCAGCTCTAGGGTTTCTCTAAATCCCTGGTATGAAATGCTTCTCTCATCTCTTCCAGCAGATGGATATAATCTACTATTTCAGTCCATATGATGGATGGGGAACACTGATCGACTCTGCAACCACTCAGTATGGCTTTATCTGCAATTTGCAAAGGATGTACATTTTGGTTCACCAGTAAAATTTAAATCATTTTAAAGGCTTCACGGTGTAGCTCTTTTGCTAATTTTTCCATATGACACCATGACACACTGACCCAATATGGCACAAACACAGAGATACTAGTTATTTATCAATTATTTATTTTACTTGTTTTAAGCAATTTCATTATTAATATGAACTTACTATATTGGCAGATGACAGTGCTTGTTTCTAGCACATTTTTAAATAAGTAAAATTGTCTGCCAATATGGTAAGATAATTTACCTTGATAGAATTAAAACAAGTTTAAAATCTCTAGAAATAAGGTCAATATTCTTATGATACAGCTGTCATAACATGAGAAATATTAGGAATATTCACTAGATTTAAGTTTGTTTAACTTCCCAAGATGCCAGTTTTTTGCAGTGAAACAAAACAGACTGTGTTTTTCAGCTTCGTTTCCATCAGAGCATAGCTAAGGGTAGGCCTGATTGATCACAAGCCTTCCCAATTGAAAGGGAAAATAATATTTATTAATCAAATTTTTATTATTTATTTTCTGTGAGTGCTGCATTATGGCCAGTCAAATCATTATGCTCTCCACCATGCTCCTCCTTCTTTTCACAGCCCTCTGTTTGCTTTAGCGCTGTTTGCTGTGATGTTTCTCCTCTTGTCATTGCATATCTCAGCTATCTGTCTCACAGTTAATCTCAGTCATATTGTCTTATATTAGGGTTTGAATTTAAGCTTTTAACTTATATCATCTTCACTGGGCACATGTAGATGCCTACTTAATAGTGAAGGGTGCTCCAGTGTTAGTTGGATATATGTGAATCCAACATTCGGATTGATTGCTATTGTTTTGTATCACCATAGGACAGAAGTGTTGGAATAGGTAGAATGATGACTGCAAGCCTTTTAGGAATAGGCTATAGCCTGATGTAATGACAATGTGGGACAGTGCGTTTGGAAATTCCATATACCAAGTTGGCCTCAGTTCATTTAGATAAGATAAAGATGGGTGGGGTCCTTCATGATGCCAGTGGCCGTTTTCCTGCATCTGGAGGTGTAAATGTCAATGGTGGTGGGAAGGCTGACTCCAAAAGTCCTCTGTGCAGCCTTCACCACCCTCTGCAGAGCTTTCCTTTCTGCCACAGAGCAGCTTCCGTGCCACACGGTGATGCTGGAGGACAGAACGCTCTCCACCACACATCTGTAGAATGAGGTGAGTGAGAATGAAGTAGAGGCACTGATGTGCCTTCCTGATCAGGCTGGAAGTGTTATTACTCCAGGTAAGATTGTTACTTAGGTGTACACCCAAGTACCTATAGCTGGAGACCACTTCCACTGCAGATCTGCTGACATGTAGGGGGAGGGGAGGGATGGTGTTACCCCTTCTGAAATCCACAATCATCTCCTTTGTCTTCTTCACGTTGGTGCAGAAATTGTTCTCACTGCACCAACTTCCAGGTGTTCCACCTATAGCCAGACTCATCACTATTTGTGATGCATCCAACCACTGCCGTATCGTCCGCAAACTTTACAATATGACAGCCTGGGTGGACGGCTGAGCAGTCATATGTGAGCAGTGTAAACAGGAGGGGGCTCATATAAAGTGACCAATTTAGCTACTCAGCTAATTAATTGAATTCAGAGTGTTAGAAAAGGGTAAGCCCTGATCTCTGCAGGGTTGTAGCCCTTCGGGACTTGAATATGACTACCAGTTGAAATCACCATAACTTACACAAGGTACTGTGCTACTTACTATTATTTGTATGCATGTTTCATCTCTTACAATGACTGTGTGCACTCCAGGCTATTTATTGTCGCTGTTGTAACAAAAATGTTTATAGGTGAGGGAAAAATGTTCATTACTGCAGTGAATGTTAATGTAACTATTTTTCCAATTGTTGGTCATTCCTATTGGTCCATTTATCATGAAATCCTCATTTTTTTGGAGTCACAGCAATAGTTATTCACATCTTTTTAACTGAATAGAACTATCTTAACTTCTGTATAAGTTTGCTACCATGTTTCTGGCAGTATGTGAAGAGTTTGTATTTAAATCATTGATCACAGAGCTGGAATAGGCTGGAACTGAGAATGTGGCAATGCTATTGATTTGGTCTCATCATCGTCTAAGTCTGCACGGTGGATGAGAGCAGAAGCTGTTCCATTGCTCCATCACACTAGCAGAGGCACGGAAATTTTCCTAATTTGCCATGCCAGAGGTTCTCTCAGACAGAGGGGGAGTGCCAGCAGTGCTGATGGAGGAGGCATTAATTAGGCTCAGGCAGCAGCAGGCACACTGAGACACAGCCCTGTATTTGAGTCCCAGCCACACACTACTCTCTCTCTCTTGCCCCTGGGAGCCAGAGAATGGATGAATATTAACCGCCACACCACAGAACACATTAGCTCTGCCATGCCAAAAGACTTTGTACGTGGCTAAGGAATTATATGACCCTTCCAACAGAGGGGTTTAACAAAGAATTTCCTCAGCTCTCCAATTCAATAAAACACACTGAGCAGTCTATAGAGTATCTGTCTGCACTGACAATCAAGATTTCACAAAACGGTGGTTATTTACAATTTTGAAAGCTTCATAATAAGCCTGACTTTTCAATCACAAGCATTTATGCAGCATGAACACAGACAGGCAGGCACACAGACAAAGAAACGTGCACACACAGACACATTCCTAGAGACAGACAGGCTGAAAACACACCACATACTTAAAGACAGACAGGCAAACACACTCACAAAGGCAGACATACACTTAGAGAGAGAGAGAGACAGACAAATAGACATATGCCCAGAGACACACAGAGAGAAATTCAAAGACATACATAACATTCAAACCTTAATTCCCAAAAAGTTGAGACAGTGTGTGAAATGCAAAAAAAAAAAAAAGACACAATGTGATGCAGTTATAAATGCCAAATAATTCTACAGTTTAAGGACAACATTTCTCAATGAGCCACTGCAAAGTTTATGCATAATAACATAATAAAAAATGCAGGATATCTTGAAAAATCTCTGTGCATAAATGGCAGGGTCGAAAACCACGGCTGAATGCCAAGGACCTTTGATCCCTCAGAGAGCTCTGCATGGGCTCTGGAATAATTTGCCATATATCAAAAATTGCAAGTTTGAAGACATCATTAAAGATGAAAGATATATACATAAGTTGGAGCAACATGGGTTGCCAATACTTATTTCAACACATGCTCCTCTCCCAATTTTTTTGGGACATCTGATTTAGAATTAGCATATATTTACAAAAACATATAAACAAACAAAACAAAGTTCAAATAGTAAAATAAGATATTGTGTTTTCAGTTTAATACAGGCCAAACAAAATGTACTAATCACTTTTCTATGTTTTAGCATTTTATATGCTGTCTCAATGTTTTTGGAATTTAGGTTTGTACAATGAAACATGTGCATGCACAAAGAAAGACACACACACACGTTCTTAGAGGTGAAAACACACTCAATCACACAGACACAGGCACTCAATGACAGACACAAATACATATACACACATATGTGCAAAATTCTGGAGGACCATAAATCACTTTCCTAGAATTCATAGTCCTACATGGATCAATTCCACATTCTATCATTATGAAATTAATTCTAAAGACTCAAACTTATCCCAAGTCCTCTCGGTTCTTGCATAGCTACATATTTATCTAAGATGAAATGAGGGAGGAAAACAGTATTACTTATTCACACCAAGGGACCGTGCCTGCACAAAGAAAAGTTAAACAGCAGTAGAGCAACTGAGGCTGTTATGGTTCTCTGAATAAATCAGGGCTGGTGAGGATAAATATCTTGATGCAGTATAATCTCTGTTGCAACATTATGGCTCCTTTTTACATTGTGAGAAGTAAAATGATAATAAATGTGAATAAACAGGAAAGGACATAACAGAAATGAGTCCAGGTGGTGGCTATCTCCCCAAAATACATATGGGAATAGTTGGAGTTTCAGACAGTAATGTCAGAAATGATGAAATGCTCAGTGACAACAGCTGCTCTTTGTTCTGCAGCAAAAGAGACTAAATTCTGTCAGAGTGCAGACCTTCTCAGAATAACCCCATTAACAAATAGTAATACTACATGTTAATAACAGCTTAAAGATATCGTCTAAATATTAAACTCAATTTCCCTCCAAAATCTATTGCGATGTTGATTCATATGAGATCAAAGTGTAAAAATCAATTTCTGCACCCACATGGAAACAAATCCTTAGGCTACGGTATCTTGGCCAAAGCTCACAGACCTTGGAATAAAACAGTACTTTAAAATGAAACCGACTAAGAGAGTGTAATCAAGGTCACTGGAGAGGTAATGCTGGAGATGCTTTATCAGTGAAAGGTATATATTTGCAACTCTTACAATTATGCACCAAGAACTGTCATTTTAGAAGATTATGTGGCTTTTCCTTGTGTTTTGATAATGACGGAGATGGAGGTAATGGATTTAGCTCAGTTTAGCTCACAAAAGCCATGTACTGGAATGAAAGTAGTTATCCTAATTTTTGCAGGTTTGGTGTGAAAAGCGAAATACATGGTGCATCTGAGTTCCAGGGAAACAACACATCAAACAGGCACTGAAAAACAGACTCTAAAGACTCCCTCAACAAAGACAATAAGTGACAGAGTTCTGACTGACTTACATCTTCTTGTGGCGGACATCTTGTCCAAAGTGTTACCTCAGCTTGTAGGGGCTTTGTGCTTTCCTTTTCGACTTGCCATCCTTCATTTCTCACCCATCTGTCAAGAGAGAGTCTCAGCATGCCTCCACAGTGCAGGCTGGCTTTGTCTTGTAAATTCAACATCTTACAGCAAGACTGCAGAGAGTTGTCGCTATACAAAAATAGACGCACTGTTTTCTTTCTTTCTTTCTTCTTCGACGCAACAACAAAGGGCTTGCAAATCAAAACCACAAAGGCTCTACCTTGAAGTTGATTCCACATTTAGAAAAATTATAAAGATGTTTTTTTTTTGCTTTTTGTTTTATAAACATGTTTTTGACTGGAATGCATCTTAAGTTGCCCTGTTAATGACATTTGGAAGACAGACTCCCAGTAAAGACTTGTTTAAGTCTTCCACACAAACAAACAAATCAAACAAAGAAGATGCACGCTTGGTTTGCAGCATATGAGTTATCGATTTCAAGATTACAAGGGCTGAATTGTTTAATTGCACCAAAAAATGCATGGCTTCTTGCTGTATATCTGAAAAAGTGAACTCCCTTTTGACAGTAGGAATTAAGGCTGCTATCCACCCTACTGAATTCATCTGACTGGAAAATGAAAAGTTTAGTTAGATCAATGCCTAATGACTGGAGTGAAAGAATACAGTGCTGCTAGGCTGCGCATGCCAAACCTGGATCAATAGAAGGCTGTGATTTTGGATTCCGACAGGGGAGGTGGGAGACGGATCAATGATAAGCAAATTTCTAGCAACCCCAAAAAGCATGGGCTATTTAATTAGGTCAGTCATATGCTCGCATCGAAAAGTCACAGTGGGGCATCCGTAGCAGTCGGCTCCATTTGAGTTGTGCCAAATGAACAAAAACCCAGCTTAAAGACATTTAACATGTTTACAGTTTTAATGATGACTAAGTCTCCACACGATGTACATCACTTTTATTAGTGTTTTTCATCATAAATTACTCATGTGATCTCAAAGAATGTTTGACACTGCCATTATCCTTGGGGGTAACTGACTCGGTAAGTGGCAATACCCCATTAAAGGCTGCTGAAAGCTCGGTGGTGGAGAGAGACCCGCGTGGGTGTGAGTTGTATTTAATGAGGAGTTTAATTGCAGTTAAGGCAGCACAGACTGCAGGAGAGCATTTTCCCAGCTGCACAATGCCCACTGCTGAGTCTTTTTTCACACAATCAGCTTGTCTTCTTTAACAGTGTTGGACAAACCAAAGAGTACCTGCCTCTCTAAGTGCCTCCCTTCAGAGGGGAAAGCTGAGAGGAGGCTGCTCACTTTAATGAGAAGAGCAACAGCAGCAGCAACATCTTACATGCTCTGTCTGTACTGGGCGCTTCAGCTCTGAACATTTCTCCAGGTGTTTGCTGTGCCACTCCCAAATTTCAGAAAAGAGCAAACAACACTGGGGCGATCACAGCCAAACGTGAGAATATGAAAGGGATTTGAAATATGGCCCAAATGTAGGAGTTATCAAGTGAGAATATTCCATCTTCAGCGCTCCGGCACTGTGAATCTATAGTTCACCTCAAGCAAGCTGATCATGCCTTCTTACCATTCATAAATAAACACTGAGCAGAGAGGAATTTTTAACCATGAAACCAAGACTAGCTCCACTAGGGTAGATGTAGATGAATCTAGTAAAACAGAAACCCTGCAAAATTCACATGAATGTTAGGCATGTGTGTATACAAATGCATGTGTTTTGGTGATGGAGGTTGAGAGAAAGACACAAAAAGTGCATACAGTTGTGATGTGGAAGCATATTTGAGGTTGTCTAGCGATGACTCCTTTCATGATTAATTTAAGTAGAGGCATCTCTGCTGACCTTGACATGGTCTAAGGTTTGTGCTGATGCCTGGTGAAATGGGATCTGAGGGAGCTGACTGCTCTCAGAACAGATTCTTTATTTCGTTTGAAACCCACTTGTTTTGCTGCTCTTTCGGGATCCCAATCAATCTACTATCGGATTCCTGTGTAGCTGGTGAGCATGTGCTTGGGAGTGGGAGGTGGGGGTGGGGGGCAGTGCTGCCACTCATGCTGGAAAAAGACGAATAAACCTGACACGCACATCCTAGGTAGGAGTTAATTCCTTTTATCAACAAACAAATGCTAAAATACATCAAATACAGTAGTTTGACGGCTGTTGAGTAGAATTATGAGGAATGCAAGTAGTGCTAAATAGATTCTATTGCCTACAGAACTTTGTCAATTTACAGAAGTTTAAAGAGTGAAATAATGAAATAGTGGTGCACACTAATTGGGTAAGAGTCTTCTTCTGTCATTTGAGAAAATAAGTGTAATATCTCTAATAATTCATTTGTTGTGCTCAAGATTCCACTAGGACTCAAGAAAAACGGCTGCGTTTATTAGGTTGTTTGGAGATTCTATTATCTAATCTTAGGTTTCTTTCTAAGATTTTAAGATAATCAGCAAACAGAGAGGATATATGAGACATTCACTATGTGTCAATAATAAAAACTCTACTTGGAATAGTGTAATTAACTTCTATAGACACAAAAATGCTAATTATAGTCTAAAGCAAAATTGGATGCTAAACTGTCAGGTTTCAGGTAAGGTTCATGCTGCGTACTGTACGTTCAGTATGTTGTTAGCATTATTCACCCAGGGCCTTCTCCATTTGCCATTGTGAACGTTCCGCAGCAGTAGAGAGAGCTCTCTCTCTTCATGGAGCCTGGAGCAGGAGTGTACTCTTGTTTGTTTTACTGAAGTGGGGACAGGAGCGTTTTGTTTATGGCCCATGTTCAGTGAAGCATTCTATTTTTAATACCATACAATCAAATGGTGAAGAGGCTCTCTCTCTCTTAATCCTCAAGGATTACGCTGTGTATGACTGGCACCCAAGGCCAAACTGCTTGTCTGAGTCAGACAGGAGAAGCGCATATTGTGCAGCCTGGAGGAGGACTAGGAAAATTATGGCACATAAACCACATGGTGTTTTTTTCACTGTTCCTTCAAACCAATTTTCAAGAAACCTAGTGAATACTAAATGTTATAAGTGGGCGGTATTTCACATGAGGTATAATTTTAAAATAAGAATTCTACATTGAAGTAAGTAGAGAAAAGGTACAGGGGGATGTCTGTTTTTTCCTAAACCAAATGCATTCTGTATGAAACCATAAGAACTGAAGCTGAAGAGGTTTTCTGTTTTGTATTTGTGTGTATATAATGTTTTTGCTACTTTCTAAAGGTAGCCTAGCAGGTAACCAGGTTTCTCAAAGATAACAACACACTTAGCTTTAAAGCTAAAAACATATGTATTCACACTGTACGCAATGCATGCTGTGTGGTCTGCTTTGCTGCTATAACACTGCAAAAGCACCATTGAAAAAGTAAATAAAGTAAAGAGGGTTAAAGAAGCCAGCAAATGCTCAGACATATAAGACTGAATAAGTTTGAAAATTGATAATTCTAAAGAAAAGAAAAAACACATACATAAGGAAGGGAAACTCAAAGGAAAATAAGTGAAAGACAGGAATGTCCAAAACTGGAGCTATAAAATTTATTAAAAAGTGTATACAAACTGTGACCCCTAATAACTGTGCAAAACCTGATAGACCTCCAAAACTGTCACATTTAGAGAAGCAAAGCTTAAAGGTTTCATCTCTGAGAGAGAGAGAGAAGGGAGAGAGAGAAGGGAGAGAGAGAGAGAGAGAGAGAGAGAGAGAGAGGGGAGTAAATAAAGCTCCACTGTTGCTACAGATCTGAAAAGATCCACAGGTGTTTCTGTCCATCCTTCCACTGTGAGAAGAAAACTTAACACTCTAAGTCTGAAAGGATGCGCAATTTTCTAGAAGCTGTTTTTGTGATAAAGGCAACAGACAAATATGAAGAAAAAATGCAAATAAAAAAAATAGCAGCTAGCTGGTGTTTTCAGAACAATTGACTGACCACCCCAGATTCCAGACCTCAATCACACCAAATGTGTTTGGGATTACTAGGATCAATGAAAATGGAAATTCAACCAGCTTCTAAGACTGAATTTGGTTGCATTTTTGAGGTGTTAAAATTATTCCTGCAGATTTCTTTGAAAAACTGAAAGCAAGTCTCCTGAAGAGAATGTATGCTGTGATAAAAAAAGGAGAGAACACATAAAATGTTGAAATTTTTATAACAATACCCCCAACTCCCTCCCCCCAACCGATCTTATTGGTCAATTTGACAAATTTTCATACATTAGATCTGATCTCTGCCAAAATGTATTACTTGAAAAGAAACATTTTTTCTTGTCCTGTAAAGTTAGCTTTTGTTCCAACAGCAGTGATATATATATACATATATATATATATATATATATATATATATATATATATATATATATATATATATATATATATATATATATATGTATATATATATATAAATAAGCATGACCATTACAAAGTCCCTGTCATCCCTGAAGCTCTGTCATGGGACCAGATCTGCTCTGGAGACTTCTGCTGCTGCCCTTTGTGTCTCCTGTGTATCATATGTGTATCATCAAACCATGTTTTCTCACTAGCTCCTCCTCCTTGTTAGCGCCTTGTTTGTTTCAGTTTGTTGTATTGTCCTTGTTTTAAACCTTGCCATTATGAAGTCTTACATTTCCATCTACATTCACACTTCTGAGGTTCTTGAATTTGCTAGGTTAAAGGTTATGTTTCGTGTTCCAGCATTCTTTCGTATTCAAGTCAAATAGCCTTTTTGTCAGGCAAATTTTACTTATGTTTGGAGTGCCCATGGCTGAAGCTACACTACCTCCAATAATTTTGGAATAAAACTAAATACAAAGTACTGGTCAGAAATAAAAAAAGTTATTAAAACGGTTCTTGTACATAAATACTGTACTCAAGATGTCTCACCTCCTATACAGGAAGTTACAAGCCCTTGGAGAACATGTAGTGTCCTACAGAGAATATTAAAAAACAAACAAACAAAGAACCCAATAATAATGCCACACTATTGGCTCAATCAGAACCCATTTGGTTACCTTACAGCAGTGATCACTGACCCACCTCCTGTAAATCTACCTTCCTCCAGGTTTCACCTCCAACCCATTTTTAAAGCACCTCATTCAGCTAATCAAGGACTTCTGAAAACAGATCAAGTGGGGATGGTTTAGGATTGGAGCTACAGGAAGGTAGATCTCTAGGAACAGGGTTGGTGACCACTACCTTACAGTGACACACTACTTTATTGTACCCAAACACACACTCACAGAATTCAATGCAAAAGTACAGACTGAGCACTCAGGTACCCTTGATTTAAGCAGTAGTAAAATCCCCTGGAAATGCAGTAAATGACCAAAAGCAAAAAGTCATATTCTTCTAAGCTGCTTCTCCCTTAGGGTCGTGAGGTCAACATGTCATATTAATCCAAATTATTAAAGCACCACACTGGGACAGATTCCTGTACACTTTATTAGCTGGCTGAATACCTAAGCTGGAACCATCAAAGCAACTCAGTACAGCTTATAAATATTTACAACCACAATTTAAAACATTATGACCGTCTTAACAGTTAAATACCCACAAATAAGACAGCATGACAAAGCCTGCTTTGGAAGACATTTTACATTCAGATTAACGCAATGTAATATATTAGATACAATGAGATTGCATTTTTAATCTCAGCAGAACGTCACGTTACCAGTTTGTAACAAACTCCTCTACTAATTTACCTATATCAAAGAACAATAGAAGGACATGCCCTTGTAACGGAAGAAACAGACAAGACAAGTGTTGGAATGAGCTTACAGCTCACTCATTGTAAAGGCTATATGTCGTTTAGGCCGGTCAGCAGTTTTATTACACTAGTACTGAAGTGAACTTGCATTTGATAATGGCTTTCTTTTCAGTCTCTTTGGAAGAGTATATTTCTGAACCATGGAAGTCATCAGAATGTCCTTTTAACATTTAGCTATGTTGGTTATTACAATTATGAACACAATGAAAACATGAACAGTTGTTCCTTATATAATACAATATTCTTTTACCAGAAAATTGTCAGCTATGCTGGGTGTAGAAATAAAAATATATTAAGACCTGATTTTAGCTTGATTTTGTTTGTTGTTATATAAAAGTATTGCACCTTCACATCTTACAGCACACCATGTGGCTACACCAGACATCCTGGCACTCTATACACTGTCACTGTATTTATTTAATGTAACAAAAAAATATAATTTGTTCTTTTACCATCAACACCTGTTAAAATTGTAATTATGCTTTTTTTTTTAAAATAAAGTTCCTTATTTCTCACAAAGAGCATGAAAGGTTTTTTTGTTCTCTTGGCTTACACATCAAGTCAACATTCCAAGGCAAACCTACCTTGCAGAATCTTAGAACAATGAAAATCCTCCTTATCAGTATCAACACACTTATTTTCTAAATTCATCTTCATTTTTTGGCACAAAAGAGCCCTAGCAAAGGAATAAATAACAGCATTATTATTAAAACTTTAGACTCTGGAACTTTTCTGAGTGTGATCCTATTTGCATTGGCTGAAGTTACTGTGTTTTTGGTTTCACACACCCAGCCTGACTAATTAAGACCTGGGTAGACTGTGAAATGTGTGCAATGTAGATTGCACTGCTTTGTACCTCACAATTAGTTCAAAACACAAAAAATGCCAGTTGGAATGTACTGACCATTAATTTAGCACGAGTCCAACTACACTAAAGTAATATCTACACTGACTGGCCACTTCATTAAGTACACCTTCTTGTTTCCACACTGATTGTCCATTTTATCAGTTCCACTTACCATACAGAAGCACTTCATAGTTGTACAATTACAGATTGTGGTCCGTCTGTTTCTCTGCATACTGTTAGCTCCCTTTCACTTTGTTCTTCAGTGGTCAGGACCCCCACAGGACCACTACAGAGCAGGTATTATCTGGATAGTGGATCATTCTCAATACTGCTGTGACATGACGTGGTGGTAACATGTTAATATGTGTTGTGGTGCTATGAGTGAATCAGACACTGCAGTGCTGCTGGAGTTTTAAACACCTCAGTGTTACTGCTGGACACATAATTGTCCACCAACCAAAATTGCCAGCCAACAGCATCCTGTTTTTTTTATAAAAAGACAGCAAATTCTCTAGACTGATTTTTTTATTGAAGTTTGGTTCAAGTGTTGAACATACAGCATATAAAATTAATCTTCAATTAATTATCAGTTCCTAAAAACCTCTTGAACAATAACTTTTTGAAACAAGGACAAGCAGAAACATTAACGTGTAATTAGTGTCTTTCAATGCTGAAGTATACTTGAACACACTGCTATCTAGTCCAGATACTTTTCATGAGAGCAGCTCAAATCCAACTGTGACATATACAGAATCAGGGGCCACCTTGCTATTGCTAAGCCACTTTTTTTTCTTTTTTTTTGGCTGATGGCGTGCAGGAAGAGCCAAGGTTCTACTTACTGACCTGTCCAGGCCTGATGTGATATTTTGGTAATAGTGTGTAAGCCCTCTCATTAGCATTTTCCCTGAAAAAGAGTTCAAAGCCATTGCTTTAAGAGAAATTAATCAAATGAAATAACATGTGCAAGTGGACTGGTAAGTGGAAGATGGTGGTCAGGCCTGTGTGGAGCACTTTAATCTCCCTAAACTGGCCATCTGAGTCAGTTGCAGCTGTGCTCTCTCAACCCTGCACCCTCTTTGCTAAGCTCAGACCTTCCGTCAGCTCCAGCGTGGTCTCCTCTTCCTCTCCCTCTGCTCTGCCGGACAGGAATTGCTACAACAGACAGCATCTGCTGGTGGAGGCTTAACAGTTAATGAGGTCTCCAAAGGCTGGTGCCCCCTTAGCCCTGTCTCCTATCTCATACAGTGAGATCCTCTCTTCCTCTCTGTTTCTGACTCTCTATCTTCATATCTCTCTCTCTCTCTCTCTCTCTCTCTCTCTCTCTCTCTCTCTCTCTCCTTCACGTTTCTTCTCTCTTTCTCTCTCTCAAAAACATCCACACTCACTTGCCCATTCTGGCTTCCTTATTTGTTCACCTTCCCAGTGGTGTTGCCCACACACCCACGTATGAGGCTGAAGGTGAGGCATTATATGAGAGGTGGTGTGGAATGAGCTCCTGCAGGTTAAAGGTGACACCGCCTAAAGCAGCCACACAGGATAATTCTGAATCTCAGTGCAACAATTACTACTGAGCACTCAGTCTGTTACACAAGTGTTCATAATTAGCCCTATCTTGACTTTTATACCAGTTCACCTTTTTGATTGGGCAAGAAATGCTGGTCAACACATTGGTGGCATTTAGAAAACACTCTCATCAAAAAAGAATCATGTAACAGAGTATATTAGGCAGCTTAATAGTATAGCACTTTAGTAGTATACACTATAGTATATTGTTTGCCTAGCAAGGGGATAATGACTACTTAATGTCTTGGTCTTGATATATTGCCATTTTTGATACTTTCAACACAAATACTCATGTATTGCTTTATTCAATGCTTATGCATGTGTTATGAACACTCTATTTGGATAGTGTTCCAATGCCTTATGTGTGTGTGTGTGTGTGTGTGTGTGTGTGTGTGTGTGTGTGTGTGTGTGTGTGTCATTCGGAAACATAGTATACATTTGGATTTCATTCGGAAGCATAGTATACATTTTCATAGCTATGCTTACAACACCCAGTTATACACAATAACACAATCACAAAAATAGCTTTTTATCATCTAAGAAATATCACTAAAGTTTGGCCTTTTTATCTCAGAGCGTTTTGTTACAAACAGACTTGACCACTGTAATGCTCTTCTTACTGGACTTCCTAAGAAAACTATACATCCCTCACAATGGGGCGGTGCGCATCCTAACAAAAAAAAAAGAAAAAGAAGAGGGATAATATTGCTCCTGTTTTAAAAGAAATGCACTGGCTCCCTGTATCATTCAGGATAGATTTTAAAGTTCTGCTACTAGTTTTTAAAACTCAAAATGACCTGTCACCTGTTTACATTACAGAGTGTCTGTCTGTTTATGTTCCGGCACGTGATCTAAGACATGCCGATAGTGGCCTTCGACAAATATACTCTTTAAAACACAGAAAAAGAAGCACCTAAAACATGTATCTTTAACGTGTCATGGTATTTTTCTTCTAATTTGATCTGTTTCATTTTCTTCTAAATAAATACTAATGATTTCTTGTACAACTATGTTTTATCACTTGTCTATAAATCACTTAAATACTAAAATAATAATATTAAATAATACAAATGATGACGATTATTACTATTATTATTATTTTTTTATTTTTTTTATTTTATTATTATTACTAGTATTTTGTTACATCTCAGCCCTGAACACTACACAAACCACATATTCTCAATTTAGTTCAACAACTATTAATTATTTCTGTGCTCAGGCCACTTCTGACCACACTAGGAATTCCTCTCTTCTAGTTTTTGGAAGACCATCATGAGTTTTTCATGCTTCTTTGCTTGGATACTTCACCTTACATTCCTTACCATGTATACAAACAACACACATCACTCATAGCGATAGCAGTAAGCGCCCTAAGCTACCTCAAACTTAGTGACATGTAAAAATGTATATTTGTAAACACTCGCGTGACAGTAATTCGAGCCTGTGTGATTCTGTTCTCTTTTTTAGCTGACAGTTTTGACTAGAGAGATCAGGCACCTTTTTTGAGCAAAAACAAACCTTTAGCAGCAAAGAATCAACAAACACCTGACACATCAAAGAGCTTAGGGCATCACAAGAGGGAGATATGTAATGAAAGTTCATCTTCAGAGGAAGTCTGAAGTAGAAAACTGATCTTAGTCCAGAGGCTTGACCTAAAAAGCACAGAGCACATGGTTTTGATCCAGCATTGGGAGCAAGCTCATATTCAAATTCATGCTCTACATCCTTTGTAAAAAGAGTTGCAGTTGACATGTCAAGGATTGCATTTTAAACAGTGGTTTTAAACAGCTGGGGTGGCCAAGATGGGACACAAAGTTTATATATACATATATTTATACATACATATATACATATTATATATACATCTATACATAGTGAGTCTGAATGAAGGCCAGGTGATCAAAAGCCTGTGAATAAAATAGTTTGACATATAATTCAGATCAGTTCAAATAAGTCATATGTCAATTAAATTATCTGGTTACAACCAAACTTTTTTTTTTTTACACATTAACACTAGGATGCCATACTAAATTTGATGGTTGTATTTCCACCTATCGCACTGAAAGCAGCGGGGGGGGGGGGGGGTGGGGGGGGGGGGGTGCTGGAACATATCCCAGAGTTCACAGTGAGGAAGGCAGAAAACACCCTGTATACGTCGCCAGTTCATCTCAGGGCAGACACACAGGTGTGCACATTCACACACACAGAGAGAAATGCAAACTCCACTAAGAAAGGAAGCCGGGCACCCTTGACTCGTACCCAGACCCTTTTTTCTATGGGTTACATTGATAATATTACTAATAGTAATAATAATAGTTTCTTTACCTACAGAACAATTTTCATACTGATGGCAGCTCAAAAAGCTTTACAGGTAAGTTATAAAGCTTAACAGTAATAGAAATATGAGTATTCGTTTAAAATCATAAAAGACAGTGGAAAAAACAAAATATCTAAGAGATGTAAAATGTTAATTAAACACTAAGTTAAAGAGATTTTGTAACATGGACGCATACGATGAGATAAGCGACTTTTATTTACGGGAAATCCAGGGTCAAAACAGTCCAGGTTCAAATGGCCAATGCAGAGAGCAGGAGAGACAGACATGACAAAGAACATGGAAAAATGCTGAACCGAACAAGCAAAACAAACACATCAAACAACAAACATCAATGAGCACGATCAAACAGGCTTACAAACAAAGACAGGCAAACACATGGGGCAAACACAGGGTTTAAATACAAACCAGGATAACGAGGGACAGGTGGGAAACAGGTGTAAACAATCAGGGGCGGAGTCACGAAACAAGGGGGCAGGATTGTGAAAACCAAAACAAAAAGCACATGGACTACCGGGAAGAAAACACAACACAAGCACATGGGGGAGTGGATGGAGCCAAGCGTGACAGATACGTTCCCAAATACTTTCTCAAGGTGTGCACTGAGCATGACTGTGTCATAAAAGGTGGAATTAAATTTCACAGTTTAGAAGCAAAATAAAAAACTGAAAGAGTTATTTATTTATTTTTTTTATGGTAGGTATTTGCAGAGAGCCAGTATCTGCAGATCTAAGATCATATGCTGCAGCATAAAGACAGACATTCTGTGATGTAAACAGGTGCCTCAAGGTCATTTAGAGCCTTAAAATCTAGAAGTTGAACTTCAAAATCTTTACTCAAAGATACAACTGGCCAGTGCATGTTTGTGTGTTTGCTCATTCACTGTCTGTTGTATTTAGCTTTTTTAGTCTTTTTAATCTTTCAAGTTTTTATTGCAAATTCTTTTCATTGATATCAGGCTAATCTTAGCAATATAGTCTTGCCACTATGCAGTTCATTAGTTCATCAAGTGCTAGAGAATAATTTCATGCAATCTTATGGATCATGAACAAAGTTACAAACATTAAGCTGAGCATACCTCGTTTTTCCAATAACTTTCATGTCACTTGAAAATGGCATCATGGTTGAGCTGCATTTAGTCTCGTAAGTCAAACCTTTGATGGTCTGTGTACATATGTATGTGTGTTCAACCAACACATTTAAACTGAAAAATGACTTCAAGATCAAAATAGGCCACCCCATGAGTCTGAACTTATTTTGAATTGAATGTGTGAGTGGATTCCAGCATATTTTAAACAAACTTGAGTGCTAATTGTATGAGGTCCCTTGAAAGTCATTCTCCAGTGTTTCCCCAAAAACAGGAGAGAAAGATAATACACTTCAGGAATAATTACAGTGTGAGCCTTCCTTTCTCTTTCTTTCTTTTTTTTCTTATTTTAAACTGCACAGACCCCAATTCCCTGATTAGTTGCTTAGATGAAATTAAATTATCTTTAATTGACTGAGCTTATGGTGATTAGGACAGACAAATCATGTATGCAATTATAACAACTGCAAATAAATGAACGACCTCCACATTCATGCCTTTGAGTGGGATGGCAGCCACTGCCCCTCACTTAAATACACACGAGAGAACATTACGATTGTGAAGTAAATGAGTGTCTTGCATTTACATGGCTGCAATGTGACATGATCAACTTATATATTATCAATTAGAATAATTAGCGAGCAGATCTGATTTAATTAACATGCTGTAAAGGCGTAAGGAGGGTGGCAGCCGAGTGAAATTGAGCTTGAGAAGCTTGGTTTACAGCATTTTAGTTACAGAGGTTAGAACTGCTAGAATGTTGGCTACAAACATGATTAGAAGACGCCTGAATGGTTTTTGATGAAAGGTGATTTCATTGATTTTTTTAATCATATAGTAAATATAACGTGTCATCATGTTATGACTTTAGGTTACTGTGAGACATTGGTGTGCACAGACCTTAGTGAGGGCAGGAGCTGAGGTGTTTCAAAGGGTAATTTTGTGAAAGGCAGTTCTGGAAGCATTAATATCAGTTTTTATCAGTATATGACAACACCATTATAGACTTAGTTACTGTAGCATTGGCATTCTGTATGCAGATCTCATTTAAAATTACATGAATGTAATGCATATTGAAGTCTATTTTGTTGCAAGAATCAATAACAAAGACCTAATCCTAAGAAATGCTCTATGAAATAATTACAGTGACAATCTAATATTGTTCAAATTCTTTATACAACAAATGATAATCATATTTAGCTAAACAGCACCAGTTTATTATTATTATTATTATTATTATCCAGATCCAAAAGCAGAAAACTGTGCACTTGCACCTTTGTATTTTCCATCTGTTTGTTGCTGTTGTTGTTGTTGTTGTTGCTTTTGAAGCCAGCATTTTAAAAGGGCCAGCAACTTGACTGTAAACATCAAAATCTCAATATACCTAAAGATATGAGACTTGACCATCATTAACCAAAGACTGCATGGTTACCGTAACCACAGCAACAGCTTTTATTTTCTAGCAGGGGTTGGACTTTGAATTAATATAAGATTTTGGATTATAGTAGTAATTAATTCACCTGGAAGAAACCAAAACCAGTTTATGAGGATCCTGGCATCTTCACATTTCTTCCATTATATCAAAAAAAAAAAGACCAAATTGCCCAAAATGCCCAGTGAGCAAGTCCTCAACAAATAGGGGTGATCAAAGGTAAATGGCTAAAACAAAAAGTTAAAACAGTTTCAAATGACTTGCCCATTAATTTAATTTAATTTTTATTTTAACTTTCTTTTTTTTTTTTTTTTTTTTTTTTTTTTACAGTAAATGGGTTTTAGGCAGCAGGATGCTAATATTACTACTACTAAGTACTGACTGGTTGGTCAGCAGAGTAGCTCAATGGCCATTT
This sequence comes from Pygocentrus nattereri, assembly GCF_015220715.1. Classification (NCBI taxonomy): domain Eukaryota; kingdom Metazoa; phylum Chordata; class Actinopteri; order Characiformes; family Serrasalmidae; genus Pygocentrus; species Pygocentrus nattereri. The sequence continues at coordinate 22,509,969 of NC_051213.1, forward strand.
GTGCTCACTGGCATGTACAGGTGGAACTGTTTTAAACTTCTATTATTCGAGTTCAAAAGCTCTTAAAATATAACAATGTTTTATGCTGTTCTGTGTTCAGGAAATGACAGCATTCTTTTACATTAAAATGTTTAAGAATGTATGAAATATACTAAACTATATATTAAACCAAATGCTCCATCTTAACCCATTTATCCTGGACTTGCTCAGGAGCATCTTCTAGCATTTGAGAAACCCAGAAAACATTACAGTGGTAATTCTCTCTACATATTCTCTGGAGAAACTGTGGTAACCTCAACGAAGCTAAAGTTAGCTTCTTCAGCACCAGCTCTTTATTTTAATTTTTCATTGTACAGGTGGCAGAATGCCACTGCTGTCAATTTAATCTGGAATGGAATTTCGCAATTTCAGCTTTGTGTAACTGTGGTGGTATTTGTGTTTGTGACTTTTCAATCATTATTATTTAAATAGTTATTTTAGGACTTATGACTCAATAACTGTATTGTATATTAATAAAAGTAAGGAATTGATGTGTGGGCCAACATAAGGGCCATTTAGGGGATTAATATGAAATGTACCTTTGTTTGTGTGACAATCTACATATGAATGAATATTATCTTGCTGTCTTTCCATCTTCAATATGTTTGTTAAGTTAAAGTTCCTCAAATCCGGGTCTGGATCTCCACACAGCTGCATAATCTTTTCTCTACCTGATACAACCTTCAGAGTGAGCTCTTTATTGAGCTGTAGCCACATTAAAATGGGTTTGCTGAAGCAGGGAAAACATTAAACTGTGCACCGAATTCAAACTTTCAGTGGCATTATTTTGTTTTCATATCTGTTATGAATTTCCTGACAGCTAACATCATCTTTGAGACCATAACTGAACACTTCTTAAGGTCACTGAAAATAAACTGAAAGCATACATTATGAATATCTTACTAAAATACATCTGGAGAAAAGTTGCAGATGCAATGAAACCATAACACTTAGCTTCCCTTTCAGCCTCTCTCTTTCTTAGTCTCATTCTCTTCCTTCCCCATCTCTGTCTTTCTATGCTGAGGGCAGACAGTCTCCAAGTAACAGAGCAGGCTTGTCCTCTGAATGACAAACGCTAGTTTGAAGCGGCTAAGTCCATCAAGGAGACTGAGAGAGAGACTGTGGAGGAGTGATAAATTAAAGACATGCCTCTGGAAAAAAAAGCAAAGGAGTGAACAGAGAAAGGCACTGAAGCAGAGAGATGAAGGAGGAAGGGAAAACAAGAAAGTGACTTAATCAAGAGAAGATGCTCAATTGGAGCAACTAATTCTTTGCACCAAGCTACACTCTGTTTGAAGAAGCGTTCCTCAAGAAATATATCCCCAAGCTTTAAAGCATTTCAGCACAGGTAACTGAGTTTCTCTCATCTATTATGGACTATACATTTCATAAATTCAATAGTCACAAACTAGAGGCTTTAGCAGTGGCTCTACAACTCAGTAGGCCTCATTTATCAAGTATGATGAAATGTGGCATATAAGTGACCGCAAAAGAGCGTCATACAGCCATCTCAAATGGGATTTATCAGTGCCATGTAAACCACTCATCAGAGTGTAAATCGTCTCGTTGGTTGATAAATTTCACCTGAGCTGAATGTGGCAAGGGCATGAGCACGATGATGAATTACCATACTCACACGCCCATTTACTACCACTTATGGTAAAAAACACTCCTATTAAAATGCACAGCGAAAGGACAATCTCACATGATGGCAACCAAGGGCAACCAAGAAAGAAAGGGAAAAAAGGAGAATTTTTTTCCCCATTCAAACAGATAAATCACAAATAAAACAGAAGAACTAAAAAAGCAAGTGAAAAAAAAAAAACAAGAAAAAAATCATTTTTCAAATGATTCTTCTCTATGTCTTTAAAGATTTAAAAGGTAATAGCTAAAACATCAATACAGCCATTCAATACATATACAGAGTTTCCTAGAAGAGAGCATGCTAAATGCATACGTTTCATAATGTAATAAGGCCCTTGCTGCAGTTTCAAATGAAAGCCTCAATCTGGACCAACAAATATCCTATAAACAGGCTTTCCTTACATGCAGAAGGATTTGTGCTGCACTATACAACCATGAAATGCATTTTCTGTTTTGTGTTTTGTTCAGTGTACATCTGTATTTGTACCTACACTGCAAGCATATGCCCTCATATATAGTGCTCCAGTTTATCTTTGCAAAAAAAAAAGAAAGTAGATAGTTCTCTAGAAATGTACATTTCTTTTGAAACTGTAAACAAGAAATTGAATTATAAGATTGGTACTAGCTGTTAGCTATAGACACACCTCCTCTCCCATTGCACAGATAATTGCGGTCATAATTGCGGTCAGACACATTCAAAGGTAAAGAAAGGAAAATTGTTCAAAATTGAGCAACTTCAAGCAATTATTTTCTGAGAAAATAGATTTTTTTGTATGTCCGTTTCCACTCAGTCAGCTTTTATATAGTTTTGCAATGTGAAAATGAAAGAAAAATGGAAGATGAAGTAGCTGGGTCTTCCTCACTGTGTCCAATCGATACATGAACTCGTCTCTTCTCAGAAAATTATAAAAAAGGAGGCTAAATGCTTCCATTTTCTCTGTCTTACCAGATGTTTGCCAGCTGTGGACTAAGGTAAACTTTTAAAAAGCATTTAAAACTTTCTAAAAAGTTCCATTTTGTGAGTCAGATACACTTTTCTGTTTTGTGTAAGTTTGAATTATGTGGGAAAAGGGGGTGAGCTCGCTAGGGTGGGCACCTCAGGACGTCTGGGGCTCCACAGTACCCCCCCCCCCCCCAGTCTCACAATGCATACAGGGCTCCACTGAATGAATTCAATTTTCATTACCCCCTGTAATAAATGCAGTGTGAATCCTGGGAGGCTGCAGCTGCAAAAAATAAATCTGATACATGAATAAACGATGTCCCCAGGGAGGTAGGGCTCCTCCTTTGTGAAGAAGATTGACTTCTCTGAGATAAGATACATCAGGCATGAGAAAGTGTTTCCACCAACTAATCTAAGCACTGTGTATGATATCAATACATATTCTGTAAAATGAGTGCAAGCTTTCAAAATATTATGTGTCAGCACTTTTACCTTTTGAACATCTGGGGACTGGAAGGTGGAGTAGGGTGGGGGATGCTCTGACATAGAAAAAAGCACCTCCATGACTTACCATTACATAATATTTAACCTGCTTTCTCCATCAGCTAAAATATAAATTTGTCACCTAACTATATTTATCTGTCTCAAAGTGGGGGTATAATATTTCTTCTGCTGCTTTCATTTTTCATACAGTCTTAAAAAATAAGGTTCCTAAATGGCTCTTGCCCTGGACGTATGGTTCTAAGATAAGCCTTGAATTGGTCTAAACCCTTTACCTTATGTGGAGGTTCTTTAAACTTTAAAGATTTTTCATACCTACACATCTCAGCCTCCACTAGAAATTTCTTCATATAAGCAAAAGTTTTCTTTTTGTTGTTTCTTGTTTTCAAACTATGGGTCACATCCCAATACTGGGTTACCGAGTGTTGTACATACGAGGATGGAAGCGATGCAATCGCTTTGAGGTTTTTTTTGGCCTTTTGCCAGGAGTCACATTCAACTATTAACTTGTACAAAATTCTGCAGTTCATCACTCACAATTTCTCACTAGTGTACCAGTGACTGTTACACAGAGTACAGAGCTGGATAATCTACTAAGACCAAATTTAAATAACACATGTAATGTTTAACTCAATATTAATGAAATATATTAATATGTTAGTACTGAAGACAAGAGTTCAATGGATACCTCAATTCCAAAAATGTTGGGACAATATATTTGAAATGCAAATAAAAACGAAAAGTACTGATTTGTGGAGATTTAAACTAAAACAGTACAAAGATATTTAATGTAATGAATCCATAATGTTGTGAAAGAGGTGATGCAATCATGCTATAAAAGCAGTGTCCAGGAAGGCCTAATTATTTATGAGCAAAGATGGGTCAGCATATGTCAGTGAATAATCCATTAGTTTAAGAACAACATCCCTCAACAAGGGTTTGCAAGAATTTTAGGTATTTTACTCTCTACAATGTATAATATTATCAGAGGATTCAGTGAACTGGGAGAAATTTCTGTGCATAAAAGACAAGGCCGAAAACGACAACTGAATGCCTGTGACCTTCAACACCTCAGAGACCACTGCATTGAAAACCAGTGTGTTTCTGTAATAGATATCAATGCAGTGGCTCAGGAATACTTGTCAGTATACAACATTGTCATTAAAAACCGTCCGTCACTGCGTCTATAAATGCAGTTTATGGTTGAACTATGTACATCGGGAGCGATAAGTCAACAATATCCAGAAATGCTGTTGACTTTGCTGAGCTTGAACTCAACAGAAATCACCTGACACACAATATTAACAATGTAAAGGAGTTACAGCAGTATGGCTGTGGAATGAGAGTGCAGGTGCTAGGCTGGCTGGAAAATATCCTAAGTTTGAAAAAAAAATCCACTCTCAAAACTGCATCAGTTTGTGTTTCCATTTGTCAAAATGGCTATTAAGTTTTGCTAGTTTATTGATATTAGTTTTCCATAGGTTTTATCTTGATTCTTCCACATTTCCACACAGAAAATGTAATAGTGGACGTCTATGATTTTTTCACCCTTTTTTCACTGTACACTGCTGTGTTTGTTGATGGAAAGAACAGCTATACAGTATAAAAATTGACTGAAAGCTTAGGGACTTAAGGACTTTTCAATGTGTTTATGTCTTTGACAAGTATATTTCACTTCATAAAATTATTGGTGGGTCTCTGAACAAACACTATCACTACATGTGCATCCTGTCCTGCAAAAGTTTGGGAAGCCCGTTCCTTGGCATCACTCCAAAGAGCCCTTTCTGGCACATTTATTTTTCAATGTAACTGAAAGACTATTACTGTTTTGCCCACCATCTAGCAGCCACTGACTCTACATTGTCTTCTGTAATTACTTTTAATCAAATGGGGATCAGAGCTACTCCCTGCCATGAAAATCAGCTGAGAAGGACTGGAGAGTAAACGCTTTATTTACAAATTGGCCAAAAATGGTTGGTCTGCCCTCAATGAAATCTATTAACTATATCACTGAGCTCTCCCCTTCCTGTCCCCCGACAGATGGGTGGACGTCTGTGATCTGTGTAGGCAATTTTGTGCATGGCTGCCACGTTATTTCTTGGTGTGACATCTCATGCTGGTATTCGGTCTGTCCTTTGACCTTCAGACTCAGCAGATTTATGACTGTCTGGAGGTTTTAGGAAACCATGGTGCTAAGCAAGGTCCAAACCACGGAAAGGTGGAGCACATGCAGTCTCGCTGTTCATTTAGTGTTTTTCAATGGCTGGTTCATTCTTCAATGAACCCTTCAAACATGAACTAAGCTGCTTACTAGAGCCCACCAGAAACCTAAATAAGTTTATTTAGGTAATAAATTTAGGTTTATTTAGGCAATAAAAACAGGAAAATAATGTGTCCATAATGAAACCGTCAGTGGTGAAGCAACACAAGGCTGATAAAATCCAATTGTTTATTTATGGTCTGTGTATACTCTCTTTTGTAAAACCTATTATGCTTATACACTAAACCAGCCATTAGGGGTGTACTTTGTGTACTTCTGGTGCCAGTCCCAAGCCAGGAAAAATGGTGAGGGTTGCATCAGGAAGGGCATCCGGCGTAAAACTTATAGCCAAAACTATCACGCGGATCACAAATATGATCGATTAGAGTAGGGACTCTGAACATAGGGACAATGACTGGTAAAGGCAGAGAGCTTGCAGACATGATGGAGAGAAGGAAGGTAGATATTCTGTTTGTCCAGGAGACCAGATGGAAAGGAAAAAAGGCCAGGAACATTGGAGGTGGATTCAAACTGTTCTATCATGGTGTAGAGAGGAAAAGAAATTGAGTAGGGATAATCCTAAAGGAACAGCTTGTGAAAAGTGTTCTGGATGTAAAGAGAGTGTCAGACAGGATCATGAGCCTGAAGTTGGAGGTTGATGGTATAATTTTGAATGTGGTCAGTTCATATGCACCACAGGTTGGTTGTCAGAGGAGAAAGAGGAATTTTGGAGTAAGATGGATGAAGTGGTAGATGGTGTCCCTAGAGAGGAGAGATTAGTGATTGGTGCAGACTTCAATGGACATGTTGGTGAAGGGAACAGAGGGGATGAAGGGGTGCTGGGTATGTATGGTGTGAAAGACAGAAATGCGGAAGGTCAGATGGTTGTAGATTTTGCAAAGAGAATGGAAATGGCTGTGGTGAACACGTATTTTCAGAAGAGGGAAGAACACAGGGTGACATACAAGAGTGGAGGGAGGTGCACACAGGTGGATTATATCCTTAGCAGGAGATGCCACCTAAAGGAGATTGGAGATTGTAAAGTGGTGCCAGGGGAAAGTGTAGCAACATGGTTGTCTGTAGAATGAGATTAGAAACAAAGAAGAGGAAGAGAGTGAAGACAGAGCCAAACATTAGATGGTGGAAGCTGAAGGAGGAGGATGGTTGCAGGCAGTTCAGGGAAAAATTGCAACAGGCCCTTGGGGGTAGTGAGGAGCTACCTGAAGGTGGTCAGAGAAACTTGCAAGAATGTGGTGGGTGTTTCGTCTGGTCAGAGGAAAGAAGACAAGGAAAGTTGGTTGTGGAATGAGGAAGTCCAGGAGAGTATTCAGAAGAAGTAGGATAACCAGAGAGATGAAGGAAGTAGGCAGGAGTACTGTGAGGCTAGTTGCATAGCGAAAAGAATGGTGGCAAAGGCAAAGGCTCAGGCCTATGATGAGCTGTTTGAGAGGCTGGACAGTAAAGAATGAGTAAAGGACTTGTATCGTTTGGCTAAACAGAGAGATAGAGCTGGAAAGGATGTACAGCAGGTTAGGCTGATGAAGGATAGAGAGGGAAATGTACTAGTGAGTGAACAGAGAGTGTTGAGTACATGGAAGGAGTACTTTGAAGAACTAATGAATGTGGAAAACGAGAGAGAGGAGGACAACGGGGGGAGAAATAATGGATCAGGAAGTGCAGAGAATTAGTAAGGTGGAAGTGAGGGCAGCTTTAAAAAGGATGAGGAATGGAAAGGCAGTTGGTCCAGATGACATACCTGTGGAGGTATGGAGATGTTTAGGAGAGAGGGCAGTGGACTTTTTAACCAGGTTGTTTAACAAAATCCTGGAGAGTGAGAGGATGCCTGATGAGTGGAGACGTAGTATGAAGGTATGGGAAAGAGTTGTTGAAGCAAGGCTAAGGCGAGAGTTTCAGATCAGTGAGCAGCAGTTTGGTTTCATGCCCAGAAAGAGTACCACAGATGCAATTTTTGCATTGAGAGTGTTGGTAGAGAAGTACAGAGAAGGTCAGAAGCAGCTACATTGTGTCTTTGTGGATCTAGAGAAGGCGTATGATAGGGTGCCAAGAGAGAAACTGTGGTACTGTATGAGGAAGTTAGGTGTAGCTAAAAAGTATGTTAGGGTGGTGTAGGACATGTATGAGGATAGTGAGACAGTGGTGAGGTGTGCAGTAGGAGTGACAAATGGTTTCAAGGTGAAGGTAGGGTTACATCAGGGATCAGCTTTGAGCCCCTTCTTGTTTGCAATGGTGATGGAAAGGTTGACAGATGAGGTCAGGCAGGAGGCTCTATGGACCATGATGTTTGCAGATGACATTGTAATCTGTGGTGAGAGTAGAGAGTAGGTGGAAGAGAATTTGCAGAGGTGGAGGTTTGCACTGGAGAGGAGAGGAGTGAAGGTCAGTAGAGACAAGACGGAATACATGTGTGTGAATGAGAGGGAGGCAGGTGGAAAGGTGAAGATGCAAGGAGTAGAGGTCGTAAAGGTGGATGACTTCAAATATCTTGGGTCAACCATCCAGAGCAATGGACAGTGTAGAAAAGAGGTGAAGAAGAAGGTGCAGGCAGGATGGAGTGGGTGGAGACGGGTGTCAGGGCTGATGTGTGACAGAAGGATAGCAGCAAGAGTGAAAGGGAAGGTTTACAAGACAGTAGTGCGTCCTGCTATGATGTATGGTTTGGCGGAGATGAAGATGCTGAGATTTTCATTGGGAGTGACAAGGATGGACAAGATTAGAAATGAGCAGATCAGAGGGACAGTGAAGGTGGAGCAGTATGGACATAAAGCCAGAGAGGCCAGGTTGAGATGGTTTGGACATGTGTTGAGGAGGAATAGTGGATATATTGGTCAAAGAATGTTGGAGATGGAGCTGCCAGGTAGAAGGAGAAGAGGTAGACCTCAGAGAAGGTTTATGGATGTAGTGAAGGTGGACATGGAGATGGTTGGTGTAAAAGTAGAGGAGGCCGTGGATAGGGCAAGATGGAGGCATTCCTAAAGGGAGCAGCCGAAAGAAGAAAGAATTATGCTTATACACTGTTTTATCTGTCTCCTCAGCCAAAGTAAATAGTTGAGACAAATGTACAAAAAATGTGTGCCAGACTGAAGTGGTTCAGTGAGATATTTAACATGGCATATCATTACAATATTCCTCCTTTGAAACAAACAGAGACAAAACAAAGAGTGTGCCAAGTGCAATGTTAGAAGTACCATAAGAGCATCCCTTACATTCAAGTGAACTCTTACTAGTCCATCCCTCTCACATTGAGGATCTCTCAACTAATTTCATCAGGATGTTTATTTTGTCTTTTGTTTTTTTTTAGATATATCCAAATTGAAGTGAGAAAAATAGCTGTGTTTTGTTTTTTGTAATAGTGTCATTGGTTCATAATAGGTGCTAGAGCACAATGGCACATTTGAGTTTAAAGTGACCAAAATTGTATTTCATTTTAAACTAGAGCTCATTGATATAGAGATATCTCCATAAACAACAAGCCCAGTTGCAGTATTAACCCTTTTGCAAGTAAGGGGTCATGATTTACCATGACTGGTCCATGGATTTTTAACACTGGGTAGGAAAGTTCAGTTTCAAACACAATCAGCTTTAGTTCTACTCATTCATCAAATCTGTCTGATGAATTGTCTTATCATAACATAAAACATATCTGCAAAAAACACAGAGAAAGTGACAATTGCAAATGAAGTCATAAATTGAAGTGACACCACTTTATTAAAATGCGCGAAAAATAAGTAATTAAAAAAACATAGCTATGATCGGATTTTGTTTGCATGTAACTTGACCTGTTATTTCCCATAATGTTCTTACAATGGCATGGATGCTCCATATTAATTACATTCTAGAACCGCTGCTACACACGTGCTAAATGTGCTCATTCTAGGCAGACCATCTGAGATGCTATAGTCTATGAGGTCACCTTATGAATGTAAAAGGTATTTTTGCAATATATTTCTGGTGACATAGTTAGGGATTCTACCTCAGTTATTACAGACCACGTTCCTTGGTTTTTCTTCTGTAGCTGGGATGTTTCTATCCATACTACCTGACCACCAGTGGGCCAAGAAAACATGGAGTTTAGTGTGAATTCCACATTTTCTTGAAATTTTCTCCCTTGTAGGGTTTTGTACACATGCAAAGTTTTCTCATGTGTTTCTCTTGGGTCACTGAGAGACTTTTTTATTTTCTGTGCTAAAAGAAAAGACTGGCTTAGTTACGTACATACTCTTCAGCAGAACTCCACATTTCAACTTTGTTAATTGATACTGAAGTAATAATGTTGATATTGATAATGGTTCACTTGTTTTTAGTGATGAGGTGACTGATGGCTGTAGAAGCATAGCAAATTCTGAAGTGTACCTATGTGTCTGCTATGTGATGCTCTGCAGGGACTGCAGTGTGGTGGCCAGAAGCCCACAAGAAGACATGGCAAGCAGGCCTTTCTTAGTTATTTAATGAATATATATTACTTAAGCAGTAAAAATTATTTAGTTAGCAGCAGGCAGATTAGATGGGTCTCATAAAAATAAAATCATAAAATCAAATTACAATTTGGTTCAGGACAAATGTGTAAAATTCTGTTAATATATACAACTCCAATTCCAACGAAGTTGGGATGTTGTGTAAAACAAAAATAAAACAATGTGATGATCTGTAAATCCTTATCAACCTATATTCAATTGAAACTTTATTGTTTTTTGCAAATATTCACGCATTTTGAATTTGATGCCTGCAACACGTTCCAAAGAAGTTGGGACAGGGGCATGTTTACCACTGTGTTACATCACCTTTCCTTTTAACAACACTCAATAAGCATTTGGGAACTGAGGGCACTAATTATTGAATCTTTTTCAGTGGAATTCTTTCCCATTCTTGCTTGATGTACAACTTCAATTGCTCAACAGTCCAGGGTCTCTGTGGTCATATTTTGCGTTTCATAATGCGCCACACATTTTCAGTGGGAGACAGGTCTCTTTTGAACTTTGCGCTGATAACAATCGGGACAGTGCTTTTCTTCTTTGGCCCAGAGGACACAATGTCCATGATTTAAAAAAACAATTTGAAATGTGGACTCATCAGTGTTCACTGACAATGGTTTTCTGAAGTGTTCCTGAGCCCATGTGGTAATATCCGTTACAGAATAATGTTGGTTTTTAATGCAGTGCCGCCTGAGGGATCGAAGGTCACAGGCATTCACTGTTGGTTTTCTGCCTTGCTCCTTACTTGCAGCGATTTCTCCAGATTCTCTGAATCTTTTGATGATATTATGGACTGTAGATGATGAAATCCCTAAATTCCTTGCAATTGCAAGTTGAGAAATGTTGTTCTTAAACTGTTGGACTATTTGCTCATGCAGTTGTTTACAAAGTGGTGAACCTTGCTTGTGAACAACTGAGCCTTTCAGGGATGCTCCCTTTATACCCAACCATGACACTCACCCGTTTCCAATTAACCTGTTCACCTGTGGAATGTTCCAAACAGGTGTTTTTTGAGCATTCCTCAACTTTCCCAGTCTTTTGTTGCCCCTGTCCCAACTTCTTTGGAACACGTTTCAGGCATCAAATTCAAAATGAGTGAATATTTGCAAAAAACAATAAAGTTTATCCATTTGAACATTAAATATCTTGTCTTTGTAGTGTATTCAATTGAATATAGATTGAAAACGATTTGCAAATCATCTTATTCTGTTTTTATTTATGTTTTACACAATGTCCCAACTTCATTGGAATTGGGGTTGTAGTTTATTGCACAAAAAACACATGTACGCTAGTGTAAAGATTACTGCATGTTCCCAAACACATTTCTGTTAGGTTTGCTAACATTTATTTTCTCTGTGTTTTTCTCTGACTGTTGCTGACTTACTGCCAAAGGTATGTAAAGGCTCTAACAATTTGAGATGTGCCTGAGCTTTAAGCATCTTAAGCTTTAAACCAAAGTGATGCACCTTGGTGCACAAGATTGTAAGGTTACATTATAGATTGAAGCTGGGTGATTTACAGTTTAATCAGGGGAGGAACTTAATGTGAAACACAATGAAAAGACAATGTGGTCACCTCATGCGAGGACATTCATTTGAACATGCACATTTTATTTAAGGAAATAACATGGAAACAACACCTCAGTTTTATTTTGTCTCTCTTATATGGGTCCCTTTACCCCTTTACCCTTATGGACCCCCTGCCCCCTCAATTTAAACCTGGGATGACAGAACACAATGAGAATGGATTACATGAGAAATATGCTATGTTATATATATTATGTATACTCAAGAGTACAGAACTGAAGTCCCCCCCCCCCCCCCCCCCTAGAAGTCCATATATAATACATTTGATCTGTACTACAAAGACTTCTAGAGAACAATTTATTGAAAAATGCAAATTCCATCTGCAGTCCGTACCCTTTCTGGGGTACATCATTAGCCAACAAGGAGTCATAATAGATGACTACAAGGTAGAAGCTGTAATTCAGTGGCCCACACCCAAGTCAGTCAAGGATCTACAGAGATTTTTGGTTTTTGCTAACTTTTATCATGGATTTATTTTAGTATTGTAGTATTGCAGCCCCTCTAACATCCCTGCTCCCATTTTGAGACACCCTGATCCTGCACAGCCATTTGTAGTAGAGGTGGATGCCTCAGAAACCAGAGTTGGAGCTGTGCTGTCCCTGCGAACTGGGTCTCCTCAGAAATTACACCCTATTGCTTTTTATTCACAAGTTGTCGCCGGCCAAGAGAAATTACGGTATAGGGGTCCATGAATTACTAGCCCTCAAGTTAGCTTTGGAGGAATGGTGACATTGGCTGAAGGAGCCAATCACCCTTTCTCAGTCCTAACAGATCATAAGAACCTCAACTATCTCTGTACTGCTAAATGACTCAATGCTCGCCAAGCCAGATGCTCCCTATTCTTTTCAAGCTTTCATTTCAACATCTCGTATAGGGATGACCCCTTTTCATTGTATCCTAGGTTACCAACCACCCTTAGCTCCTCTCAGACTGACATTCCAGCAGTGGATGAGTGGATGACATGGAGTGAGCAAGTGTGGGGAGATAATCACCAGCACATTGAAACTGCTCTTCAACGCCAGCTTGACCACCACTGAGCTTCTTGCTTTACAACGCTGTGCAGTCCTCAGCCTCAGATGCTGCTGCTGCATAATCATAAATTAATCAAGTTAATCAATGCTTTTCTTTTTCCAACTTTGTACTATAATACTTTATACTGATAATGTTTGCTATCCGGTGTCGACTGTAGGAGGATGTGTTCCCCTTCTGAGTCTTGGTTCCTTTCAAGCTTTCTTCCTCTTCTAGGGAGTTTTTCCTTGCCACCGTCGCCACTGACTTGCTCATGGGGGCTTGAACATGTATTTTCTTTTCTTTTCTTTCTGTAATACTGATTATTCTGTAAAGCTGCTTTGTGACAACATCTGTTGTAAAAAGTGCTATATAAATAAATGTTGCTTGCTTGCTTGCCATAAGGAACAAGCAGATCAACACTGAGGTCAGACCCCAGTATATCAGCCCGGACATCGAGTGTGGCTTGCCACAGGGGATGTGGGTGGATGTACTGTTACACATCTGGATAACTCCCGGAATGAGACGGACTGCATTTCCACAATACTTTGGGGAATCACATGACTTCTAATACGCTAACGCGCACCTATCAGTGCTCAACAATCTCCCGAGTACTAAGTTTAGTATTTAAGACCGGGCTTTAGTTAGAAACAGTGCAAGGTATTGTCTCTCTCAGAACTTGCTGAGCGTTATTCTTCTGATTGCATTTACCTTGTTTTTCGACCGTTGCTTTGTTTCCCTGACTCTGCCTTTTGCTTGACCCTTTTTGTACTTCTGCCCATCATGTTTGATCTGTGTTTTTGAACCATTTGGCCAGTTTCTTTCGACTACGTATTTTCCCTTATCCCTTTGTATTAGTTCACCTGGTGTTATGATCACAACTGTGATCTTTCTGTGTTTTTTTTATTTGACCCACGCCTGTTATTGGACCATGTTTATGCCTAGTGATCATAAAAACGCTATTGTCCTTTTTATCCGCAAGTTGGTTTCTGTTGATTCATCACATACAGGCAGATTATACTGTATTAAACACCTGATGGCTGCTGATATATTCTTGTAACAGCATTATAATGTCAGAGAATAAATAGGGAGGGTAACTGCTCAAGAAAGTCTCAAGAACGTACCCTCTAGCATTTAAACTCTCAAATGCTGAAGGGCACGACCAAATGAGTCTGAAATGAATGGGTCCCTATTGAGCTTTTGTGCAAAATTATAGCCTGTAAATATGCAGCATACTAGCATATTATCTTACCAAGCACAACTTGTATCAACATGAAAAAGGATAAGATATACAAGCGAGTTTATTTATTTATTTATTTAGTCATATAACATCATAGCAGAATTTAACATAGAAACAGACATTTTGTAAGTATCTGAAAACTACTGCTATGATAATGCTAATTCAGCTAACTATGGAATTGAGTCTACAGAATTTGTAGTGGCACGTTGCCACCAAGCTAACAGTGATGTGAATTCAAATTTCCATTTACTACTATACAGCTCTAGCTTAAACATTGACTTTTGATGCTTGTACGTAACATATTTTTACTTTGTGTGTTGTAATTATTAGGAAATCCCTTAGTAAAAACTTCAACTTATAGCCTAACTGTGAGTAGTATTAGACCCTGTTAGCTTTCGAAAGAATAATTGTTTGCATATAAAAAATTTAAATGAAACTTTCATTTCTTTTGATACAATATTTGACTCATTAAAATGCAGTTTTGTACTTGTTTATGCTTTTATACTTTTTCATTCCCTAATTTGTGCATAAATATAATATGCAGTTTTGTGCTGCATTTAAAAATACAGTACAATGTAATAACTGCAAAGATTACATTAAAATATAAGTGCTGTAAACAGTAATTAGAGAAACTGCCTGGCTGCTCATATGTTACGACAAATTAGAATAATTTTTACAGTGTACAACATACAGAAACAAGAGTACATTACAACATGCCATTAAATTTTTTTCCATGTTATGTTCTCTCCATCCAAATGCCAGTTGCATCCCCTCTAATAATTTCTCTCTTTCTCTCAGTCTTTCTCCTTTCCTCTTCTCCTACGCTTTCTGTCACTCTCTTTACTATATCGATTTATGCACACAGGATCATGTCACAACGGTGGCTAATATACTGTAATAGCGAGGGTTATGCTCGAACATACACTCTCTGCACACAGTCTTGATTGTGATGTGCTGACAGGATGTGTCAGTGCATCACAATGTGGCTGGCAGGTGCATGCGGCCCTGCCCACGGCTCGGTGTCCTGGACTGTACGCTGTTTGTGGAAATATGATTAGAAACAGTGCTGCTCTCCAGGCCCTCGAGAGTGACGTGCCTTCGCTCATACACTGCACACTGTGTCTCCCACACTGATTATTTATAGTGGGAGAGGGAGATGGGGGAGGACATTGACTGTGACACCCGCAGAGACACCTCTTCTTCAGGAAAGGATCAACCCTCATTACCTGGGGGATTGACAATGCAGCCTAAATCCTCCAGGGAGAGGCCTCAAAATGAACAAAAGCGTAATTGAAAGAAGCACTTGACTTCCCAGCTGAGAAGAAATCGCAGGCTTTGGCTCTCTTGGCCGTAGAGATCTGTGTTTGCTCAGAGAATAAACTGAGCTCAGTCAAGCAGCTCTCAGATGAACTAGGTAGGGTTTATATTGACCTGAGAAATAAGTCTGTACAGTTTAACAAGATATAAGGATGTTTTTATAGTCTCAATAAAGTGACTGTTTTCAGTCATCACTATCAATTATCTACTATTCCAGACCTACATGCTAAGGCTTAATGTAGTTATATGGAATGTAAACTGGTTTACATTCTAGTAAACCAAGTTCTAGTAGTGGAGAATGGCAGCATGGACATGCTGGTATGTTCTAGGCATTTGATTAGTTAATTCCTTTGAACTTGAAAACATAGCATTACTTACATGGATGAATTATTTTGGTGCTTGAAATAGGTTTACCAAAAGTCTTAGGTTCAAAAAAGTAGTGGAATGTGTGAATGTAATAGTAGATAAATTTTATTCTCATCACTTTTTCCTGAACCACTGCAGCAACTTTAGTGGCTGCCAGCTTTTATACACCACTTACACAGACACTGCCTGTGTCTGAGGTGACTGAACAAGAAATTAAGTGTTTTTGACTTTATAGGTCAGTCCTTAGTGATTTCTTGAGTGCCCATTGGTTATGTTCATGCAAAATATAGACAGAATCATGAATCCACCAATTACAGGTGAGAGGTGAAAGATGGACACATGAATCCAACATGGCAAAAGGCAGATGGCATGTGTCTCAACTTGTCTTCATTGGCTCATAACTCAAGATGTAAGTCAGGTAGCTGTGTGGTTTTTAGCCCTGTGCTTGTGTTTTTGGTTTGGTTCTTGTGCTTTACCATTTTCCCTGCCTTCACTTCAGAATACCATTAATAAATAAGTTGTAAGGGGATAATTACTGTAATGCATGACCTCAAGTGGCTTAAGTCTTATTTAACAAGAATACCATTAAACAACTTTTCTTCCAAAATTGTTGTTTGCATACAGAATGTTATTGTTGCCAGAAAGTTTCAGTTGCCATCGTTGTACAGTGTCATAAGTTCATGAATCACATTGATGATAATAATTCCCACTAGCATTTCTAAGCAATTTCCTGTGTTGTATTAGTATCAAGCTAACATTGCCACACACTCATTTGGTAGAAAGATCTACCAAAACACAGACATTTCAAGCATGTAAGACGTTTAAGTGCCACATTCTTTACTTCTTTTACTGCAGATCTTTCAGTAAATATGTCAATTCAAAGCTTAACACTGAAAATTAATGGAGGAGTATTGCTTAGTCTGTTCAGCCTGTTAAGAAAGTACATTTCCAGCCCCTCAGTTTGAATCAAACCAAGTGGTCCATGAGTGTGGAATAACACTACATTCACAGTGTAGTGACTTTCAGTGATATGTTTGAATACAGAATTCAGTTGTTATTAGATAGTCATGAATATTTTATAAAGCCTTTAAACTCAGGGTTGAAATCAGGAAATTGTTCATTTTATAAAATATAATTGTCACTGCCAAGTAAATAAATGAATGAATAATAAAATAAACAAAGCATTTATTTTGGTAGGTTTTTTTTTCACTTAGTAATGTAGGTCTTGCATGAGATTGTCCTGAGAAGCTTTTCTTAAAATAAATATAAAAACCCTAAACACAATTATTAAGCCAATTAAATAATTGCAGACATCTTTGAGGATTCATCTGCTTTTGCTGCCTCTGTAAGGGTAACAGACTGCTCTGTAGAGTCTGGAGGTCAAGGCCGTTAGTTGGCGCCGTGTCTCTGTAATGCCCTCATGGCCCAGCTTGTTTCTGAGATGACATGTTTTGCTCCTGTGTGCACCCCTACTCCTGACAGGCTGAGAGCCTTGAGCCAAACAAACAGAGAAGGTAACAAAGCTCAGTATCAGTGAAGCTCTCTCTCTCTCTTTGTTCTAAGATGTGGACCAAAACATCCTCTACCCACTTTTCCCAAAAGCATTAGTGTTATGATCATATTTACTGTTCAAATCTTCAAAGTGATATGCATTCAGGTGCCTTGGACTGATCTTTGTGCTGTCATGATTCGGGCAATCTTTGCTCCAGCCTGTCTAAGGTGAGTAATTAAGAGCAGAGGTCATTATGTTGGCATAAAAAACACCTCTGTTGTTACAGAACCTTCATAGGACAAGGAAAAACACTCTTAACGTTAAGACACATTAATGTAACAAGACTTATTTCAAGTGATTTTGGAGCATTTGTATTGGTCCATTCAGTATGTTCACACAATGTAAAGAGCAACTGGCAAGAAAAAAATAGATGAAATAAATTCTGTGTGTGAGGAGTTATACCACCCAACTATATATTCCCCCACCCAACAATAAGTTTTAAAGGTATGACCCATTAAAGCTATAAAAGTAAAAGCTGCCCCAGAAACTCAAACATTTTGTAGCCCTTTCTTGTAGCATTTATTTTGCTTTACATCCCATTATATAGTAGCTTTTGTATTAGACCTGACAAGCTCATGACAGATTTGCCATTCAATAGTGCAATTATTTGTGCTGCAGGAAAAGTCACTGACCACAGATTCTGACACAAAAGTCAAGTACCAACACATTTTCTTTTATAGTTTTTTAAAGGCATTGAGATGTGTAAATTGGCCTAAAGCAAACACATGAAAGGTCATCAATGTATGAAATCAAACCCAACACCCGTAAGCTGTTACAATAAGAAAGACAGTCATTTGCAAGACCTTTGCCTTTTCTGTTACAAATGCTTTTAAACCCTGAAAAATGTTTTTTTCTGGTGTTTTTCAGAATTTCACTTAATATATGTATATATTTTTTTTTATTGGGTGTTGGTAGGTGATCAAAGAGTACTGCACCCTACAAATGCATTTTTTTTGTAAAGCAGTGTTTCTTTCATACAAGGAACAAGAGTAAAAAGTATTATATTTATCTATTTCCTACTATTGCACATAACAATATTTCCACTAATAATACTATGGGTATTATACCCCTATAACCTAAGGGTGATCTAAGGGCTCTTTACTGAAAGGTGTTGCCTTTGAAAATGGCTTTATTTTCTGATACTATTTTAATGATTTATTAATGTATTTATTGGTTGCCTCTAACACACACACACACACACACACACACACACACACACACACACACACGTATATGTACAGTATCTCAGAAAAGTGAATTATTTCCAGAGGACAGTAAATCTATAGTGCTATACAAGCTACACTGACTACTTAAAGTTATATCCAAGTTTCATTTCTATAGTGTCATCCCATGAAAAGATATAATAAAATATTTGCAGAAATGTGAGGGGTGTACTCAGTTTTGTGAGATTCCTGACAGTTTGAATTAAAAAGATAAGTATTACTTGTAGTTGTCATCCACTACCTGGTTTGGCTAATCATTGCTTAATTCATTTCAAGTATGCTGTTGATGTTACGGCTGGGAACTTTGTTCTTCATGCTGTCTCAGAACAGATCGACTACTTTTTTTACAATAAGAAGTTCATGCTCTTTTTAAACTGTTTTTATCTACATTTGTATTTGTTGAAATGTTATATTAGTAATTATGATATATTAGTGCTTATCTGCATTTTCTTATTGAATTCTACATATAGAGCATATATCTAGATGTAGTAGCATGTGAAAATGGAACAGCACGCCACAGTACATACATTGAAACTAAATTAATGCGTTGCTATTCAGTATTTTGGACAGTGAGATTTGACTGACAGTGACTGCACAGACACAATCTATTTACTCATATTTGCTCAAACTAATTGCTCTGCTGCCTCACAATACACTGAGCTTTTCTTGCATTCATACTAATATATCATCATCACAGGATTCTCATGGTAGTCACTCATGTTTGTAGATTTGACTCTCATTTTTACTGCGATACACCCCTAACAGTAGTCACTGGTTTTCACAGGTGACAGTAACTGATTTTCTTAGATTTATTTCTCAATGTTTCTCTGAAAGGCTGTAGTCAGTGGTTATCATTGGTTAATCTAAATTGGTTAATCTATGCTCTATATTCAGTACTGTATATTGTGGCATCAGCGTATGAGAAGACATGAGAGGCGGTGCTTCAAACGAGTTCTCTTTTACTGAACATGGTGCAGAAAAGACCCTCTGTTCTGCATTAACAAATACAGCAGGGTAGCCAGCAAGCCATTTCTAGGTCTATATAATTTGATCATGGTGGACATGGTCGATACAGACCCTCCTTTAGCCCAGCAAAACAAAGCCCATATGTGACACAGCTGCTCTTCATTAAAGTAACTACACAACTCGTTTACAAATAAAGTTTCCTAAAACACACACCACCTCTGTGAGCCTCCACATGGCCTCTGCATGGCCACATCTCCTGCACATCCACAGCCAGTAACGGGTTGCAACAGTACTAATTGTAAAAATTTAATCCTTCGTTCATTACTCAATTCATTACTCTTGTGTTATTCTTTTGCTATTTTGCTATTTGGTGTCGACCAGCAGAGGATAGGATTCCCTTTTGAGACTTGGTTCATCAAAAGTGTTTGTCCTCTTGCTCTCATGGAGTTTTTCCTACCACTGTCTTTGGTTTGCCCTTTGGAGCATGGATTGAGATGTTCTGTAAAGATGCAACTCCTGCTGTAAAATCACTAGAAATAAACTTTCACTTGACTCTACTAAAACTATAAAGTTCACCTGTATGGAAAGTAGGAAAGTAAGAACATAGGTATAATATACAAGAACATATGGTTGTGTAAGTCCATTGGGTTTTGCCATTGCATAGGAATAATTTTCTTTTCCTTTCTAGTAGGCCAATTTGAGAGAAATTAGCCTTAGACATTCACTGACATACCTTTTTCCTAATTAATCTGAACTAATGGAGCCCCAATCAGACAGAGGGTGATTCGGGGTCATACGGCCTCTGAGTGTCCATGGTGGCACATCAGAGCCATCCTTCTTGTTATTTTATAAGGTCAACTCAATTATGTAGAGACCTCGGGTAATTATTCAATCCAGAAAGTTAATAAACACTAGAGGAGTATCCTCCTGACACCCTTGAGTATACTTTGTCACTTGCAATTCAAATTATAGCTAGACTCAGAGGTGCAAGACACTGAAAATAGACGACAGGTAATGATCTATTGCTTTGGAGAGACTGCTGAAGAAGGAGTTTGTCAAGGGGGTTGGAGGGGGAGGGGGCTTATTTAGTGACTTATTTTTCATGCCTTCACTCAAAACAAAGGGAAGAACAAAAGAAACTTCCGCTCTTGAATTACTAAGGGAGCTGGCACACTTGTTTCTTGTTCTTGGTGCTGAAATAAAAAATCTGCAGACAAGTAATTTATTCTTTCCCACCCGTTACCACTTTCCATTGATCCTCTGGTGGAATAAGAGTTACTTCAACATTCTCCATCTACACAGAGTTTACAGGTGTTCTGATGTCCAGAGCTACTTAATACGTCACTGCTAGGAGAACAAAAAACAAGGATAACTTGCAATATATTAAATCATAATGATCGATTTGAAAAAACACGTCAGATATTTACCACTGGTACCCACACTCTAGCCTTCACTCTGTAGACTGTGATGGATATGGGGCTGAATTTATAATGTGCACAGAAGTGTCATAAATAAAAGAATACAAGAATTTGTACGACTTCAATTGTTCAACTCAAAAATCCCTTGCTTTTCATTGATTCTCAGTGACTGGAGGTTCATGTAGCAATGGGCCTCATGCCAGAGACAGAGAAAGACAGAGGTTCCAATGGGTAGCTATTCCTATTGCCACTGAGTAATATCTCTTCTCTTGAGCCCTGAAGCGTATCACTTAACCTGAATTACTTCACTTAAAAATATCCACTACAATTAATCATTTAAAAGAAAGTTGTATGATGGATGTGTAAGAATTATATCCGACCCAGAGGTCATCACTCATGGAAACATAATTGTACATCACGGGCAGATGATTTAAATAGCTTGTTGTTCAGTCCCAACTTATTCACTAAGTGAGAGAATCATTCAGCTATGAAGGTAGGTCAAAGACATCTTGTCAGCCCACTGTGACATGTGGCACTGCCAATGATAGAATAATGTTACTCTGGGTGTTGTATTTCAACCAACAAAATAAGAAATTCACTCAGAGATGGATAGTTGTCAGCCACTGGCATCTCCCAGCACCCCCCTCCCCCAACCCCCTCCAACCACCTTTTTTTTAACTCGGTGTGAAATCAGTTGCTATGCAGGCTCTACTGTCTGTCAGTATTATCATTATATCAGATAAGGCCTGATTAGGGATTTCCAGGATTAGGGAAATCATTGCTTTTTTTTGATGGCTGAAAGTTGCAGAAAAGCGTTTTATGACAGATGCTGTGTGCCAGGCTGTGTTCTGATGTTTTGCCTTTGGTCTGCCTCTTTAAGGATTACTTAAGCTCCAAAATGAGGCTCTAGCCCAAAAGACCAAAGACTAGCTCGCTGTCATTGTATAAATAATATACTAATATCTGATTAGAACACTGGTGAGACTGAACTTTGAAAACATGCCTCTACTCACTGTAATGTACATGCAATATGATTTTTTTTTTATCAAAATGTCAGATTTTGGAAAAATGTGACCTAAATACATCATATATCGGATATGCATGATCTGCTTGGGCTCTTTTCCTTTCAGTATTAAAGGGCACACTGCTAGAAAAGCATTCTGCGCTGCTCATCCTGAATTACAGGGCAGGCCATCAGCAAGCAGGAGCTCTCCTCAAACAACCAGTTTATCAGCAAAGGCTGTAGAAGCAAATGGCAGCTCATCACCAAAGCATGTAAAAACAATGAATACAGAGTTATTAATGTCAAATCACCAAATTTAGTTTTCAAATCACAGAGCCAATGGCCAAACTTATACATGGCTGATGTGGCAATAATAATGATGTGACAACTAACCTGCACACATACCTCTCCAAAGAAGAGGAAAATACCCGCAAGTTTCTTGACAACTTGCCTTATGGTTCTGTCATCTATGTTTCACCAACTATATGGCTATCTTGCTATGTTTTTATCTCCAATTAACTGCTGAATATTATAGCATCAGCTACTCTAGCTGATGCACACTGCAGACTCCCTGACATGCATCAAGTTTAGTGAGCTCTGATAATTAGTGATTCTTTTTTCAGCTGGCTGTGCTTTTCTACTGAGCCAGCAGAGTAAATGTTTTTACTGTGCTGTGCCTGACTGCCATACAGCTTGGCTTCATTTTATACGAGACCTCGAGGATAAGAGGGGGGGCTCCTTTGTTTTATTCACAGCCTCACCAACCCCGTCTTCTACAAATCATTGAGGACAAAAAAAGAGGTGTAAAGTAAACCTTCATCATTGGGAGGGGAAGGTACCTTTTAAGATCGGACAAAGCCTCTGCTAATGGAGGTTATCCATCCTGAGCTTTCAAAATGTCACATACCAGCTTTATTCATTTGCATAACCTCTAAAGCATCTTGGCGAGGGTGAGTGCATTGATTTAGTCAATGTCTCACGAGGCACTTGCCATGTTGACACAGCTGACTCCATCAGTGTTAAGGCAGTGCCTAATCCATTAAGTGGACTCTCCAGTAGGTACTTCAGTGGCCTCGCCAAAGGCATTTTCCACAGCCCTCTACATTATAGCCCACAGCACATATCAATATGTTATCATTGCACAGTCCCTTAGTGTCAATGAGAAATTAATTAGTCTCAGAATTGATTATCCTCCAGGAGATGTCCATTAACAAAGCAACACATCAATGAAATTAAGCACTGGATATTGTCATAAGACTCTCTGACAGTCCTTTTTCATGACTCCTTTTCATGAATGAATTACATCAACGTCAAAGACATCAAGAGACATAAAATATCAGCTCTACTTTCAAACTCCATAAAATTAAGTCACAGTGTCATGTAGCTGCATGCTTTCTGCCACTGCATCTACGAATATGCCCTGAAAGCCACCCATATATTTGTACAAATGTATGGTTGAAATTGTGAACATTTAAAGAGAACACTATCTGCACTCTCTCAACTTAAAGTGGTGTTCACATGGATGGGATTAATGCAAAGAAAGTGTCAGAACTTTTATCAAAATTTTATGAGGTAAATTAAGAGGTTTATTGAAGTAAACTAGCTTGTTTAAGCTAGCCTTTAGCAACCAAGACAAAAGCATAGCAAACAATAAAAATAGGTGCATAATGTGTTGCCTTATAAAAATGTTATGATTTGAATGTTGTAACTATGCGGATTAATACATTAATTCATTGCTATATATCCAAGATTTGTTGCTTTGAATGCATAGTGCTGCCATACTATAGAACAGGGATACAATAATTGTACAGATAATGTAAAATGTATTTTTTATTTGAAACATATACATTAACAATGGTTTTACATTTTGAAAAAAAAAATAAACAAAGAAAATATACAGCAATTAAAATATATTATTCTGAATTATTTCTAGTTAGACATTAAAATATAGGCAAATTTGTAATACTGAACCTTTTAAATCACTAGAGACCATTTTAAGTCTTTTCTCTTCCACTTTCTCTTTCCACATTTGATCACTTCTCTTTTCTTATTCTAACATTTTCTTGGTCTAGCATATTTTCCTCCTGCTAAAGTTTAGGTTTAGATGTACTATACTTATTTTGTGAGTTTCACCAAGATGGTGTTTTTTGTGTTTACCAGCTTACCAGTTCATCATGTGAGCAGTGTCAGTGGTTACTGACAACTGGGTACATAAAACAGTAAATGCCTCTGAAAATGACGTGTTATTTCATATATATTTAATATGATAATATTATTATATATATATAATAATAATATAATATAATAATATCATAATATGCCAGTACTGCAACCAATGCACAATGGTCCATGCAAACTGTTTTCTTAATACTAATCTTAGCACTCACATTATTTTCAATAGGCATAACTCATAGGCTATTGATAGGCTATAGGTGACATGATAGGGTAACTGATTTGAGTTTATAGGAGTTATTTTAATTAAAAAAAGAATAGAGGCTCCATGCAGAGTTGTAATCATTCATTTTTCAAATTGACTGAACAGCTGTTTTTTTACAATGCATTGAATATATGCTTAGCAAGTCTGCTGCCTGCTTACATAGAATAACAAGGTCCTAAGCTTGTCTCACGAGCCTGTGGGGAAATGCACATCCACAACGTTTAATGAACCACATACCACCTTTGTTAGTTTGCAATTTGAGCATTTAAACCTTGACATCCATTTTAAAACATAAATCAATTCCTGAAGGTCCTCTTGCCTATTGTCTTTCAGGTACTGGTGCGTATATCTTATGTTTGCAAGCTACTTACACAGGCAGATTGTCAGGACTGAGGTGGCTTCAAATGCCAGCCCATTCTCCTTGCCTGAGAAGTTTCATGGCTTCTGCAGCGTTTGACCTCTTATTAGACACTGTCACATATCCACTTTTTAAACGTCTCTGAAATGGATGTCAGAGAAGCAAGCTCTATGGAGGATAGCTAATGGGTATCCAACAATAGTCATTTCAAAGGTCAATTCAGTGCACGGATGCTGTTTAAGGACACGGAGTGCGGCAGACTGAAACTGAACTTTGTTGCTCTCATGGGCTTTCTCAGCGTACAGAAATGATCAAGTGTTCTTTATCTGCTCCTGGTACCAAAGGAAGAGCAATAACAGTGCAAAGCAAAATGCAAGACAGGCATCTCACGTTTCACATGCCTCTGAAGAGTGTTCATAAGAATCTTTGTGCTTTACCTGGGAAACATTTACTGTACTTTCACCCTGTCTTAAACAGGGAATAAAAGTCTTACATGCTGGAAAAGTTTCATTCCACTTCTTGTATCAATTTGTTTGTGAGTACATATTCTTATTGTGCTTTGCATTACATATAAATGCATCATTTCTAAAATTGGTGTTCCAAATTCAAGACTGAGAGCTGTGTCATGAGAAAACTCATATCCATCTCACATAGGGTGCATAGAATTAGACGTTTTGGTTTGGTGTGCTGGGAGTAACGCTACTGTACTGCCACAACAATGAGAGTCTAGTCCTTGTATGCTCAGAGCAGTAAATCGATTGGGTGGTGTAACATCAGCCGGCTTGTGTGAGCGGAGCAGCCCAGGGTGATTCATGGGAGGCTGTGTGTACTATGATGAAAATCGATGAGGAATAATAAATGAGAAACAACTGAGCGGATTATGGGAGTTATTAAGGCATGCAGGAGAGAGAGAGAGAGAGAGAGAGAGAGAGAGAGAGAAGCCTTGGAGGCAAAGAGAAAATGAAAAACAAATCCAAATGAGCATTGCATGCTTGTGTATCTTGGAAAAAATGGGGAAAAAGTCAGTGGGCTAACAATGCGCTATATGTGATGTACTAGACTTCCACCCTTCAATTCCAGTTCTATTCCACCTCAACCACACTGATGCATTATGGAGATCCATAATGTAGAAATGTACTGCTCATTTGCTAACAGAGTTAGATGGGATACATGTTGTTACATCATAGGAGGTCTGAATTAGACACCCACACGTTTCACACACATTGGTTTATCTTTAAGACAACACACTATAGTGGACCAACACATTGAGAGGATTAATTCAAATTCATTATGATTAAAATATTGTGGCAGGGAGACCATAACACAAACAAATGAGAAATATAATACTTTGCTGATTTGCCTGCTTTAAAAAAATGGAAATTGCTCAGCAGGCAGGTGAAGACTGAGATAGTGGAGTAGACTCCTCAACAGCCTGAGGATATTCTCATTTTAATTATGCTTTTTCGATTTGTTTCCCATTGTTTAGTCCAACCTTTTCAAAACTTGACCCTGGTGACAAAGGGAAAATTAGTGTAACTTATAAATGAGTCACATATTCAATCAAAAATGTTCTGATATGAGTGCTTGGCATGTTGTTGCTGCAGAAAGAACATTTCTACATGGTAAGGAATAAGTCAGTCTACTGTTTCCCTAATTGCTTCTGGAGTTCAGTGTCATGTCTGATATCTATATTTCAGACCTAGATGTTTGATGACATCATTCTATGGTGATGAGAGATATTTTGGCCATCAGGTCAGTACTTGCTATTTATGCTGTAAAATGAGTCTGATAGGGGAATGTAAATGTAGTCCTAAACATGCAGATACTTAACAATACAGTTTCTTTTGTAGGTTTTTATGCAAAAGTTTTATTTAATTACTTTAAATGCATGGGTCACCAGTCTTATCCACAAAGGGCCAGTGTGGCTACAGGTTTTCATTCCAATCAAAGAGGAGCACTCCTAATTCTACTTAAACAATTAATTATTAATGTGAGATGTGCTCATGCTTTGTTGGAATGAAAACCTGCAGCCACATTGCCCCTTTGTGGATAACACTGGAGACCCATTCTTTAGTATATTTATTTAATCATTTTAATATCTGATCCATGACTTTACCTTTCAACATTGTAAATGATGTTGCATATTATCACTGTCATTTCAAAATCATGTATCTTAATTTTTCTCACTTTTCTCACATAGCAACATTACACTATGTAAACATTTTATGATGAATGGACCAACAGGAAATAATTTGTTTCAAATAATATGTCATGATAAAGATATCATGACATATTTTCAAATGAAACAAATTATTTCCTGTTGGTAAATGTGCTATGATCTCCATTTTGTGTGACTTTAAAGTCCAACAATTTTCTTGCATTTTATTTTGCCCTCCTGAAGGCCACTTCTAATGTGTCTTTTTACGCACTAAAACAATGATTTTTAAATTACCATTCTCATCCTGTGTTTTTCCTTTAGAATTAAAGAGACTGTTTTTGCTACTGTGCCTTTAAGAATAGATGTGAAAATGAGCTCTGTTATGATTGGCTGGCTCATATAGTGCTTCAATTTAAAAGCAGCCCAGGCTGAAACACTCTTTATAACTTATGTGAATGGGCAGAGCTAAACTGCTGTAGGCTGAATAAGTGGATATTTGTAAATGTGTGTAAGGTTTGGACAGAGTACCAGATGCTTGCGGGGTGTCGGACCGATACCGATCCTCCACTGTTGGTCCTTAGATAGGCAGGCAAGGAACAAGTAAGCCGCTTGCGTGGACGACCTCTGGGATGTGGAGCTGGCCTGTCAGGGTGCCGACTATGAAAGTCTGGGATGAGACCTGGGTCTAACATGTCCTTAGCTGGCACCCAACTTTGTTCTTCCGAACCATATCCGTCCCAGTCCACCAAATACTGTAGAAGTCCACCACGTCTCAGAGAATCCAACAGCATAAACCGGTACCCCTTCTACCCACTCCGGTGGTGGGGGCATGATGTCTGGTGTTCAGAATCCTTTATTGATCCCAGAGGGAATTTGCAGATTTGCCTCATCCAATGGCCCTATAACCACAGGTTTAAGCAGAGAAACATGGAATGAATGAAAGACACGGTACCTTGAGGGCAAGTCTTAATGGTAAGTCACTTCATTAAATCTTTTCACTATCTTAAAAGGCCCTATGTATTTAGGAAAAAGCTTACGACAACTCCCCTCTGAACTGCAGAAGTCCTTGGTTATAAACCACATTCTGTCTCCTGGATTAAAGATCGGAACACAACTGTTCCTTGTGACACTGAAGTACTATCTCTATGTGTTGATGTGTCTGTTCCCGTACCCGTTTGCTCCTTTTCATCATGTCATCCACTGCGGAAAGTTCAGTTTGAACTCCTGTCCACGGTGCTATAGGGGGCTGATAAAATACACCGAAAAGGGGTCAGTCCAGTCGCAGTGCTAATCAATGAGTTATGTGCTAATTCTACCCAGGGTAGAAATCGTGACCAATCCGTCAGGTTCTCATAACAAAACAATCTTAAGAACTTCCCAAGTTCCTGGTTGGCCCGTTTGCATTGTCCATTGGACTGGGTATGATACCTGGAAGACAGATTCAGTGACACCCCCAAGTGTTCAAAAAAGGCAGTCCATACCTGTGAGGTGAATTGGGAGCCCCTGTCAGAGACTATGTCCTCTGGAATCCCATAAAATCTGAACACTGACTGGAACAGAGCTTCTGCCATCTGAAAAGCACTGGGAAAAGAGTAGTCCACGGTATGAAGCGAACTCCCCTAGAGAACCTGTCAGTGACAATCTGTGATTCAGGCAAATCGGTTACAAAGTCAATGTGAGACCAGGAGCAATTAGAGGCAAAAGTTTCCCTGCTGGCAATAGTTCAGGGGTTTTACATTGAGCACAAGTGGAACAGGAGGAAACAAAAGAGTAAATGTCTTTGGTCATTGTCTCCCACCAGTATCTATTGACTAACAGCTGATGTGTGCAAGTTTCACCTGGGTGTCCTGATGTCAGTGAAGAATGTGCCCAAGTGATCAGGGGCGTTCTGAAAGGTTGTGGAATGTACATCTTTTTAGGAGGGCATTGTTCCGGTATTCGAATCTGTGGTAACGCCTTTTTAATCTCCTCATCTATTCTCCAACGAATAGATGAAATCTTCACCTCAGGAGGAAGGATTGGATCTGGGAGCTTGTCTTGTACTGAATTTGTTTCAATCTGAAATTTCCTGGACAGAGCGCGTCGGCCTTGGTGTTGCGGGTTCCAGGTCTATAGGTAATACTGAAATTAAAACGTGAGAAGAAAAGGGACTTGCTGAGCATTTCCTGTTGTGAGATATTCCAAGTTCTAGTGATCAGTAAGTACTGTGAAAGGATGGTTGGACCCTTCCAACCAATGTTGCTATTCTTCAAGGGCGAGTTTGATGGCCAGTAATTCCCAATCCCCTATACCATAATTCCTTACTGTTGGAGAGAGTTTGTGTGAAAAGAAAGCTATAGGGAGTAACTTCACTGAAGATCCAGTCCTCTGGGACAGAACAGCCCCCACTCCTGTTTCCACAATAAACAGTTGTTTAGGATGGACCAATGCTGGGGCATTAGTAAAGGCAGTCTTGAGTCTTTTCTTCCTGTCCATTCCATAGGATCTTCTTTGGGTTATCTTTCAGCAGTGACGTCATTGGTGCAGCTATGGTACTAAAGTTCCTGATAAATCTATGATAAAAGTTTGAAAAACCTAAAAACCTCTGCAATTCTTTGACTGAAGTGGGCTGAGGCCAATCTAGCACTGCTTCCACCTTGTGATCATCCATGACGATTCCTTGTTGGCTGATGATGTAGCCCAAAAACAACCCTGATTGAAGGTGGAATTTGCACTTCTCTCCTTTCAAGAATAGATTATTTTCCAGGAGCCCCTTCAGAACTTCTTGGATGTGGTGCACATACATATCAAATAAAGGGGAGTACACCAGAATATCGTTCAAATATGCAACGACGAATTTCCCTAAGATGTCATTAATGAAGGCCATCATTAATGAACGCCTGGAATACAGAGGGGGCGACAGAGAGTCCGAAGGGTATCACTAAGTACTTGTAATGGCCCCTAGTGGTCAAAAATTCTGCTTTCCATTCATCCCCTTCTTTGACACAAATGAAATTATAGACACTACGGAGGTCTAATTTAATGAAATACTGTGCCCCTTGGAACTGTTCAAGAGCTACTGGAACTAGGGGCAAGGGATACAGATAGGCCTTGGATATTTGGTTGAAAGCTCTATAATCTATGCAGGGTCTTAGGCCGCCATCTTTCTTTTTGATGAAGAAAAAACTAGATGCGATAGGCAAAGTTGAGGGCCTGATGAAACCTTGCTCTAATTCTTCATCCACATACACATCCAGGGCCTTTTGTTCCTCCTGTGTTAAGGGGTATACTCTGGCTTTGGGCAGTATGGGATACCAAGTCTATGGCACAATCATATGACCTGTGAGGCAGCAGTTTGGTGGCACTTTTCTTGTTGAATACCTCCTTCAGATCCAGATATTCTTGTGGTATTGCAAAGGAAGACTTTGAGTCAGGGCTCTCAATGGTTGTGGATCTAAGAGAAAGTGAACGGGCTCGATTGCAATGTTTTATACAATAATCTGACCATTGTGTTACAGTGTGATCAGGCCAAGAAATAACAGGGTTGTGCTTTTCTAACCATATTACTTTGAAATCGGACTGCTCTAAAACCAGAAAGCAGAGTTCTTCCGCGTGTGGGGCGCTGGTATGGATTTTTAAGGGAATAGTGGAGGGAGTATTGGGCTTTAGACCAACTGGGTAGCCATCTAAGGCAGTGACTTTTAATGTTCCCTCTTCTTGAGATAGTTGAGATGAATCACATACGATAGGCTCTGGGATCCCTTGGGCTTCTCTGGGGATTTGTACGTGGTCCAGGGCATTTCATGGTGCTTGGAAGTTCTTGCTCTTCCTTCGGGAGTTCAATA
Source organism: Pygocentrus nattereri (assembly GCF_015220715.1). Classification (NCBI taxonomy): domain Eukaryota; kingdom Metazoa; phylum Chordata; class Actinopteri; order Characiformes; family Serrasalmidae; genus Pygocentrus; species Pygocentrus nattereri. Next base: position 22,540,302 of record NC_051213.1, read on the forward strand.
AATGATCCAACTTGATAGCCAATGTGATTAGCTGATCCAAGTCCAGATCATCATCCTTGCTACCTAGCTCATTAAGAATGTCTGTGTTGAGCCCTTGTCTAAACCTGGCCAGAAGAGCAGCCTCATTCCACCCACTGCTAGCGGCTAGGGTTCTAAATTCAAGTGCATAATCCACCACAGAATGATGTCCCTGTCGTAACTGGGATAAGAGTTCTCGACTAACTTTACCTTCATAGGGGTGGTTGAAAACTAGTTTGGTACTCTTTGAGAAAGCGTTCATAGGTCCAGCTACTGAAAAAGGACCAACTAGCTGTGGCCGACTCTAATGCTTTGTCAGCTAATCGCAAGACTACAAAGGATATCTTGGCATAATCAGATCCCATAGGCAAGTTATCAAAAAACACAGAACATTGAAGCAAAAAACCCTCTATTTATGGGTTAGTGTGAGAATTTATCAGGTTTACTAACCGGGAAAGTCATTGGTGAAGCTGTAGCAATGGTGTTAGAGAGAAACGGGGTTGCAGTCTGTTCAGTGGGGCTCGTACTCCAGGACTGGCTGGTCATCTCCTTCACACCGTTGACCAGTTGAGCCAGCTGAGCCTGCTGTTCCGCCTGTTGGTTTGCAAGCGATTCCAAAGAATGCGTTACTCTGCAAAGAACGTGCTGATGCTGACCCAGGAGTTGTCCTTGCTTGGTGAGCGCCTTTTGGAAGGTGTCCTTATCCGCCATCTGCGTGGAGGCGAGGTATTCTGTAACATTTGGACAGAGTACCAGATGCTCACGGATGTAAGGATAAGATGGTTTAATAACCGGTAAACAACAGAATCCAAAATGGGTCAAAACACAAACCAAAGTGAAAGTCCAGGCCAAAAAGCCAAAACACAAGTCAATCCAAACAGGCAAAAGTACACAGGGGTGAGATAAGAATCGTAAACGTATCAAATGATAAAAACACAGAGAAGGCAAACAAAACAGGATAGAAACACTCAGTAGTTGCATGGAAACAATACCTTGCAAAGGATCTATCTAAAGCCTGGTCTTAAGTACTCTACACTGAGTCATATAGTATGATAAGGACAAGTGGAGATAGTCAATAGTCTGGAGATTGTGAACGCTGATAGGACCGTTGTGAAGTCATGTGATCCACCAACGAATTCTGGGTCCTCTCCTAAGATGCAGTCAGAGTGTGCGTGATCAGTCATGTGATCTCCCAGAGAGGAGATGAAGTCCGTTTCCCTGTCAGACACAGCCGAATGTGTGACAGTGTGTTGGTTTTCATGATATCACAGAAACTTTGCAGCTAAGTTTTGTGGACTGGGGAGTGAACAGTGTTTTGAAAATTTAACAGTGTTCATACAATACACGAAAATCTTTTATTTAAAACATTTTGAAACGTTTAGTTTTCCCACTCTCTGTCTGTTATCTAGGCAATACCACTTTCAAGACGGGGATAAAAGGAGGCCATGGCCATCCTGGTACAATTGCTGACCCCTCCAGTGGACCAGCATAATACACTGAAAAATATGCTTCTATGTGATATATCACATATATCAGATATCAGGGCTATCAATTAATATTCTAAATCTGATTTTATAATTGAATTGAAAGAAGAAAACAGACATTCAAAATTGAGTGAGTCACACAGCATCACTTTCATGATTTAAAATGAAGTGAAGGTCCAGCTGAAACAAGCTAATAATTCAAAAACAACCATGTAGCGATGATTAGTGACGCAGAAAGTTCACAAACCAACTCGGCCGCAGAGAGCATGATTTCTAAAAAGCTGCTGTAAGCCTACCAATCCAGCACTAGCAACCAATTAGGTTCCTCCTCAAATTCAACCTATTCATGATACAAAAAACACATGCGAAGAGTTCTTTGAGTATTCATGTTACTTTATAGAACCATTTTCTTAGCTAGAGAATGCTTAAAGAAAGACTGCACTTTGTAAAATACAACAGTAATTCTGAAATTCAGTTATGGCTGTTGGTTTTATGGTACCCCAAGATTTTCAGTGGCTCCCTCTGGCCACCCCTGTGAAAAATTTCTGGGGGTGCCACTGTATCTAGGTCTCTTATATGAGAATCTATGGACCTGTCACTTATGCAGCTGTTACTTTAGGCCACGGTTATTGTAACTGAATTCA